>NC_039366.1:134662092-134746868 GCF_003573695.1 Papaver somniferum
AAAAAAAAAAAAAAAAAAAAAAAAAAAAAAAACCATAAAGCTATCAAGCTATGAAGACAGTGATTAAGACATTACAACACCCCAGTTATTTAAGACAGTGTTTAGATAAATGTCTCCAAAGATGTTTGTTCCAACACACCTTAAAAATATTGATCTTGACACTATTAATTAAGTCCTTCAAAGTCTTGTATTTCCCGTTAAATAGTCATGCATTCCTCTCAATACAAATTGTCCACCAAATAGCAAATGGATATAGATCCCATATTCTTTTCTTGACAGAGTTGTTCTTGCATTTCTTCTTTATCCATTCTCAGATGTTACTTTTCACTGAATCATGAAAAACCCACTGCAATTTATAATCATTCATGAAGTAATGCCACACTGACCTGGTTGTTTCACAGTGAAGGAAGATATGTTGTCTTGATTCAGCTGACTTCTTGGATAGAAGACAACCATTTACCATAATTTTATTCATGTATGAATTAGAATCCAAAATAGGAGCAACACTATAACATAGAGTCCAAATAAAGAAAATAACCTTTTGATAAATTCTAGGATTCCAAATACACTTATAAGGAAACATCAAGAGACCATCATCTTTTAAGGCTTTATAACATTCTGCTACAGAGAAACCTTTAGTCGCCACCTGCCAAACCCTCTGATCACTATCTATGTTAGGTAGTAAATTCAAAAGATGAGCCACATCTTCAATTTCCTTCTCTTTTAGTAACTTGCAGAATGAAAAATTACAGCTATTATTGTCACTTACATCCAACATATCCTAGCCTCTTTTTTATTACTAATCTTGAAAAGAGCAGGAAACATTAGCTTAGGAGCTTGGCCACTAAGCCACTTATCCTTACAAAACATGACCATAATGCCATTATTCACTTGGATTGCAGTGCATTGCTCAATGTTCGGAACTGAATTTAGGATACCATCCCATAAGCTTTTTCCTACTAGCTTGTTTGTAGCATTAGGGAAAAAAGCCTTAGGGTTTCCCCCAATTTTTGGTTAACAATCCTTCTCCATAATGTATTTTGCTCATTCCCGTATCTCCAAATCTACTTTGCATAAAGGGCATTATTCACGAGTCTCAGCTTCTTGATTCCAACACCTCATCTCTCCTTAGACGGGATAATCTTCTTCCAACCAACCTATCTTCTCTTCAATTTCTTAGATGTTGAACTCCAAAGAAACTGCCTCATGATCTTCTCCATCTCTTCTCTACTGCCATTGGCATTTGAAATAAAGACAAACAATAAACTGGTAAGCTGGAAAGAACATGCATAAACATCAATCTGCCACTTTTAGAAAGATATCCTCTTTGACATAAACTCAATCTCTTTTGAAAATTTTGTATTTCTCTTTGGATCAATTCGAAACATTCCAAAATAACATCACAACACATATCACTGTTCCGGGATATTTTCGAATGATAATTTTGAATCACAATTTTGGTGCAATCAAAGTGAATGGGGTTATGACTTATGATCAAGAAGGGATTAAAGATGACATTGTGAAGTTTTTCCAAGATATTTTTCAGTCTCAATATGCAAGGAATGTATCTATGGAATTTATGCACTTCAACAGAATTACTGAAGATGTTAAATCTTGGATTGAGAGTGAAATTTATGTAGAAGAATGCTTATCTGCAGTGAAAATATTAGGTCAATCAAAGACACCAGGGCCAGATGGTTTTCCTGTAAGTTTTTATGTTCTTGTTTGGGATATCATTAAAGATAATCTGATGCTGGTTATCAAGGAACTGCAACAAAAGAGTTTCTTGGATTGGAGGCTTAAAAATACTTTTATAGCTCTCATTCCCAAGAAAGATACCATTGAGGCGATAAAAGACGTAAGACCAATAAGTCTTGTTCATGGTGTTTACAAAATCATTTCTAAAATATTAGCTGACAGATTCAAAACTGTTTTGCCTGACATTATCTCTATTCACCAGACTGCTTTCATAAAGAATAGACATATCTTAGATGGAGTTCTTGTAGCTAATTAACTCATTGACTCAAGAATAAGATGTGGGAAACCAGGATTGCTAGTAAAGGTGGATTTTAAGAAGGCTTTTGACCATGTTAATTGGGAGTTCTTAGATGAAATTTTATCTCTTATGGGTTTTGGGGAAAGATGGAGGAACTGGGTGAAATGTTGTGTGGAGATTGTAAGATTCTCAATCTTAATAAATGGTTCTTCTGCTGGTTATTTCAAGTCAAAAAAGAAATCAGGCAGGGAGATCCTATTTCTCCCTTTTTATTTCTTTTGGTGGGTGAGGCTCTCTCTTTTATGATTAAAAAAGCTCAAGAACAAGGTTTGATTTCAGGTTTTAAAGTTGCAGAAGGTGGTACACTCATTAGTCATCTGCAATTTGCATATGACACTTTGATCTTTCTTGATGCTGATATTGAGCAGATTCAACACTCGAGTCTTCTTCTTCTTTCTTTGAGCAGCTAACTGGCCTTAAAATAAATTTTGTAAAAAGTGAGATTTTTGGTGTTGGTTTTTCTGGTGATCTTCTGCAGTTTTCTTCTGTTCTGGGCTGTTACACGGGTTTTTCGCCAACTATTTATTTGGGGATTCCTCTTGGTGATAAGAGTGGTGGAGTAGCTTAATGGGACAAAGTTTTTGACAAGTGCAAACAATATCTTGGTGGTTGGCAGAAGTCTATTCTTAGCAGAGCAGGTAAAACAACCCTCATAAATAGTGTCCTTGCAAGCCTTCCTGTGTATTACATGTCTCTCTTTATTATGCATGCTTCTGTTGCTAAGAAACTTGAAAAACTCATGAGAGATTTCCTATGGAATGACAAAAGGAAAAAAGAAGTTATATCTAGTCAAATGGCCTGATGTTGGTAAAAGGAGAAAATTTGGAGGTTTGGGTGTTAAAAGTCTGAGAAAGATGAATAAAGCTCTCTTGTCTAAATGGCAGTGGAGATTTGCCATTGAGAAAACAGCTTTATGGAGAAGTATCATTGCAGAAAAATATGGCACTGAAGCCTTGAATTGGTTTTCTAAATATCCAACTATTACATATGGCAGGTCTTTGTAGAAGGGTATCATGAAATGCAGTTCAATTTTTAGAAGTCACATAAGATTTAAAGTTAACTCTGGTACTGGTACAAGGTTTTGGATGGATAATTGGTTAACTGATGAACCTCTTCACTCTAAATATCCAAATCTTTTTTTTGTTTCTAGAGAAAAAAATTTGACAGTGGCTGAAGTTTATGGTGTTCTTGAAGATCACTAGAACGGTTAAATTCTTCAGCAAGGCAAGAATTGGTGAAACATTCAAAGTGATTTAAGTCAAGTTGTTTTAAATAGCACATCAGATGATATCATTGTTTGCTCTATTGGCGATAAGGGAGAGTTTTCTGTTAAATCTACTTATGATGTTCTTGCTAACAATGACATTTATGCAAGTAAGCTGCATATCTTCAAGTTCATCTGGGGTCTGAAGCTCCCTCCAAAGATCTCCTTCTTCTTATGGACTATAGCTCATAACAGCGTACCTACCAAAGATATGCTTAGAAGAAGAGTATTAAAGTTACTCTTTCTTGTCCTTTTTGCAATCATCATGAATATATTACTCACATTTTCTTGTATTGTGATTTTGCTGAAAAAATCTGGTCTCACTTTAAAGATAAGTTGAAATGGAAGTTTGTTACGCCTGATAACATATTTACAATGCTCCTGTCTTGGAACATTACTCTTCCTAATACACAACAAGTCCAAATCTGGCATATGATTTCTGTTGCAATAATTTGGAGCATATGGAATGAAAGGAATGCACGGGTCTTCAACAACAATGCAAGTACTGTCATTGCAGTTCAGCAGAAAATCAAGTATGTTCTTTTTATTTGGTGTTTGGTCTTTAAAGATCTTGAATCTCCTTCCTTTACTGATGTAATGGCAAGTTGGCCTAAATTGTATTTTGATTTCCTATAGATTTAGAAGTAGTTTGTTACTTCTTTAGCTTTCTTCTCTTTTTCTCCTTCTTGTCTTTGTAACTCCTTGAGGGTGGTACAAGCCTTTTGTACCTTCTCCTCTTTTTTTTTGAATAAGGAATGTTATATTAAAGAAAAAATATATGTACAAAAGACCTACGAACAGTTAAACAAAATCAAATATGCAAAACTGTTTCCCAATGAAACAAGACCTGATTAATAGAAGCTTTTAAAAACATCCTTATCAAAAAACCACAAAACAATTGTCTGCTTCACCAACATAATAACCTCTTTAGTTGTCTTTGCTCTCCCTCCAAACACCCTGTTACCTCTTTCTTTCCTCAAGTGCTAACACACTGCATAGTTAACCTTCCACCAAACCTCCCTACATCTGCCAGTCAGCTTATTCATCTGCCAAGCTTCAAAATTCTTCTTCACAGTATCATGCCACACCCAAGAAACTCTAAAAGATTTAATGAAGTAAGATCAAACCTCATAAGCAAAAGAACAATTACAGAAAATATGATATATTGTTTCCTCTTCTCTCTTACAAAAAGGACAATTAGCATCTTGAGTATTCACCCCTCTGTGATTCAACATTGAAAAAACAGGCAAAGAATTGTGAAAAGCAGCCTATAACATAAAACTCACCTTTGGTGGAACACCTTGTTTCCACAAGAACTTATTGAAATCACAAATTTCCTTCTCCTGAACCGAAAACTTATAACACTTCTTCACTGTAAACCCTCCCATAATATCCACAGAATCAGCTTCTTCATTCAATCCATGAACTGGACCTAACTCATTGCAGAGCATGTCCCATTCAAACTGCTCATTCTGATTCAATCTTCTTCTCACTTGACAAGTTAATCTGTCATTCTCAATCATGTCATCAATTGAAGCATTCTTATTCCTGCAAGCCTTGTAAATTGATGGATATCTTGCTTTCAAAGCACCTGTTGCAATCCAATCATCAAGCCAAAACCTTATTGATTTACCATTGTTAAAATTAAATTTCACCTCCTTATCCACAAAAGAAGTATTATTGAGAATACTCTTCCAATTACTCCTCCCAATAGCAGTATCATCATTAGTTGGCAGACTAGCTTCCTCCTTATTCTTTAGCTTTTGTTGCACTACCCTCCTCCATAAAGCTTTCTTTTCAGTTGCGTATCTCCCTACCCATTTAGTTTTAAGAGCTTGACTTGTACATTTCAAATTCTTCACACCCAATCCACCTAAAGATTTAGGTTTAGAAACTTTAAGCCAAGAAACCCAGCTCATTTTCCTTCTAACATCAGTAGAACCCCAAAGAAATCTTCTCATAAGCTTGTTCAGTTTCTTCTCCACATTGGCTGGAATAGGAATTAAAGAAAGAAAATAAACAGGTAAACTAGCTAAACAACTTCTTATTGAAACTAACCTCACAGCCTTAGAAATAAATTTCTTCTTCGAATAAGCCAATTTTACTTCCATTCTCTTCACCACCTCATCCCAAACTGAAGAACACCTAGCAGTAGCACCAATAGGCAAACCAAAATATTTAACATGTAATCATGGAGCTTTTCTCCAAGTTCAACTTCATTCCAGTCAAAATCTCAAAAGAACTAAGAATCAACAACAATATTCTCACCTCCTCCTCATTAGCATCCACAAACAATAAGGTGTCATCAACAAATTGTAAATGAGAAATCATGATCCCACCTTCAACTACCTGAAAACCTTTCAATTGATCCCTCCTAACAGCATCATCAATTAACTTTGACAAAATCTCCACCACAAGTAAAAATAAGAAAGGTGAAAGAGAATCACCTTGTCTTAATCCTTTAGATGGTTTGAATTTCTTTGTGGAACTCCCATTCACAAGAACTGAAATATGAGATGTTGAAATACACCACCTAATCTAAGATATCCATTTTCTACCAAAACCATGCTTCTCAAGAATTCTCAATAAAGAGCTCCACCTCACATTATCAAAAGCCTTCTCCATATCTATTTTATAAAGAATACCTGGTTTTCTATCTTTGAACCAGCTATCCACACATTCTCCTGCAATAAGAACACCGTCCAAAATTTGCTTTCCCTTAATAAAAGCACCCTGTGAATCTGGAACTAATTTATGCATCATAGTTTTCAACTTATTTGCTGGAACCTTTGAAAGAATTTTATAAGCACTACCCAAAAGACTCAAAGGCCTAAAATCCTTAGAAGTACAAGAATCCTCCTTCTTTGGAACAAGAGAAATGAAAGAACAATTCAACCTCCAATCCCAAGAACCAAACCTAAAAAATTCAGCCATCAACTTCATGAAATCAGTTTTAATTATAGGCAAACATATCTTGTAAAACTCCATAGAAAACCCATCAGGCCCTAGATATTTATTGGTACCAAAATGCTTAACAACATCATACACTTCAGCTTCAGAAAACTCCCTTTCCAACTCTTCCTTCTCTCCCTCAGCAATACTTGGAAAAAATAGATTATCAAAAGAAAATGACACTTCATTATTTTCAGTAAAAAGTCCTTCATAATAACTTCTCATTTCAGCTTTTATACTCTCCTGCTCAAAACTTTCCATCCCATCAATCTCCAGCTTAGCTATTGTGTTTATCTTCTTCCTAGCATTAGCAATTCTATGAAAATAAGAGGTGTTAGAATCCCCCCACCTAAATTCATTCTGCTTAGCTCTAGCATGCCACTTCCTTGCCTCAATAGATTTTATCTTCTTCAATTGCAACAAACTCTTCAACCTCTCCTCAAACTGCTCATCAGAAAGCTTATGTGTTTCCTCCATCTGATCCAGCACATTAATCTTCTTATTAAGCTCCTCCTTTTCCTTTTTAAGACCACCAAACTCCTTCCTACTCCACTCTTTAAGAAAAACTTTAAATTTTGAAGCTTTTTAAAGAACACAAAACTAGCTTGCCCCTGGAACTCCATAATTCCCCACCATTTCTCCACATTCTTGAAAAAGTCCTTATGCAGCAGGCACCCATTTTCAAACTTAAAGTAAGGTTTACTCTTTATACTAGGCTTAGTCACCAACATCAAAGGCTTATGATCTGAAACCACTCTTGTTAGAGAAACTTGAATAGAATCTGGAAAAAGTAAATCAAAATCAATACTTAGAAGAAACCTATCCGGCCTACAAAGAAGAGGATCCTCTGTCATGTCATACCAAATAAATGCTCCCCCAACAAATGGCATATCCACCAACTCATTCTTCATAATGTAATCATTCAAGAAATTATTATTTCTAGACTCTCCTTCACCTTTATTTCTCTCTTCTTCACTTTTCACTGCATTCATATCACCAGCAACACATAATGGACCATTCCACTAACTCCTTACCACCTCCAGATCCTTCCAAAACTCCTCCCTTTCGTTATAACTACAAGGAGAATAAACATTACACACTGCCCACTTCTTACCATTCACCTTAGAACACAACCCAAAAATGATGTTATTAACTCCCATCCTTTCTTCTACTTCACAACTTTATTTGTGTTCCAGATAGACAATAAACCCCCACTATTACCATGACTCCCTACAGAAGGAAGATACAACCAATCAAAATCCTCATCAAACCACAATTGCTTCACTAACCACCTATTCATCTTCATAATTTTAGTTTCCTGCACCAAACAAATGTCACATTTCTGATTCCAAATCAACTCCTTTAATGCTGACATTTTATCAAAAGCATTCAGCCCTTTAACATTCCAATTTATGATTTTACAATCCATTACCAACTTCCAATTGATTCACAATCTCTTCCATATTTACTATTGTGTTAGTGTTGACTTCATTAACCAACACCAAACTCCCTCACCCAACCCTCTTCTATCTTCTCCACAGCCACATTATTTTTCCTAGCATTTGCCTTCCTGAATCTTTCTTTATACTTATGCACTTGTTTCATCACCACCTCTGTTAGCTTATTCTTATACCCCTCACAAACACCTCCATACGCACAACAATGTTTTAACATAAGCTCCGTAGCCTCCATCACCTTCTCCATACTCTCAGTATGTGATAATTGAACATCTCCTAGTTTCGACACCACCTGATTCTCGATACTAGAAAACATATTGATTTCTACTATCCCCTCATGGATATTCCCCATACCCTTCTGCTCCCTGTTTTATGTTGCTTCTACCCTCTCTCTAAATGAATTGGTATTATCGCTTCCTTTTTCATTTGAATTAGAACAAGCAACGGTCAAATTTTGACCAAAGACCACCATACAACCAGAATTCAAATTAGTCTTTGACTTGGGCTGATAAATCCAACCTCTCGTACCAGTTGAAACAGCTGCAACTGACTCAGCTGAATCATTAACATTTTCTGACTCACTACCAGCTGACTTTTCCCTAACTAACTCCTCATTCCGCGCCACCAACTCAGCATCTACCGTATTTTTGAATTTTGAAATTTCTCCAACGGCTGCATCAAACTTCCTCAGTTCACGCCCATAATCCGCCTCTGATAGCTATCTTTCCTCCTTGTAATTCAGATCACATTCCACCTTCAGCACCACCTTCTCCTTCTCCATCTCCATCTCCACCACCACCGGAATCTGTGTCAGAGTACCATTCACCGCCACTATAAAAAAATGGAAACCCTCTAACTTTAAAGTTTCAGTAGCTATTCTTGAGAACCCTCCTGTAGAAATCACATTTCCAATTTTTGCTAGCAAATTTGACGACCATTTTGACTTGTGTAACCCCTAACTTTAAACCATTGTTTTACTAATAGAAAACATAATTCCCTCTCCCGTCTTCTCTTACTACTATCCACCAAATTCTTATCCTTCATCCTCCTTGATAATCCCCCTGAAATAGCAAAATGAAAGTCTACACGTTCATCCCGCCGCCTCAATGGTTTCCAAAGTTGTTTCCACTCCTCCTCTTCCAGCTGAAAAACTCCTTCTAAATCATTGAAAACATGTATCATGATGTACCTTCGTATCCCCATCTCTCGTTTGATTGAGACTGCTACCCTGTTCCAGTTTAGCTTGTGAGATAAGACTACCAATCCTGATCTAATAATCTTAGATTTAGATTGGTTAACCATTCCAGGAAAATCAATCTCCTTAGGGACCTCCTGCACAACCTTTTTTAACCCTACCTTCTCCATAGAGCAATCTAAAACCTCTGCCATAATTGACCAACAACTCTTGTTATCCCCACTAGGGATGCAAATACTCACTCCCTTATCACCATCACCTTTCTTGTGTCTAGAAATCCTAATACCACTTCTGCATTATTCTGAACCTTAACTTCGAAAATGTTATCTCCATCCTCTTCTTCAGACCTCAAAGCTTTGTTCTTCCCTCTGTGAATGAATTTAAGTAAATCAATCACCCAAACCCTAACACCTCCCCATCATCTCTCCAACACCTTAATCAACTCACGATCCCCAAAAGTATCCAATGAGATCTCAAAACTTTTTCGATCCAATTGAATAAGTTTCTTCCCTCCATCGCGCTCTCTATGTCTCTCTCTCAAGATTTGGTTTCACACACAATCTTAATGATCCTAGCAAATTTGACGACCATTTTGACTGTATTTGGTACCCTCTCCTTTTTGATCTATATAATCTTCTTTACCAATAAAAAAAATATTTTTTTTTTGGTTAAATCCGCGGTTACTCCGCATCCGGCCCATATCATCCGTCGATCCACGGATGTCTGTGATTGGGCCGGATATGGTTGGATTTTCCAAATCCGCAACTTTGACGGATTGGACGTGGGTGACCCCTAATCCGCATCCGTCCGTCCATTGCACACCCCTGCCTGCTTGGAAAGGGACGCCTCGCAAGCCGGGCTTCTAGAGTAGAGGTGAGTTCGGCGAAGCCAAATAAATTTATCCAATAGTTCAAGGCCCAAACCCAGATTCATATTCATATAATCCATTCACATTCTGTTTCAATTCCAGACTCCAGTGGTAACAGAGCGGAACCGTGACACTCCTTAGATCAAATCCTATGGGTAGTGTCACTCTTTCAAAAGAAGGAGTGCACTACCAATTAGACCCCATTAGACCAAATTATGGGTAGTGTTGAGGCACCATTTCAACCAAAAACGTTCAGCCACTCGTTCAAACGAACGAGTGGTTGGGAGTGGAACACTAGACGGGGGACTATCTCCCGTCATGAAAAGTAAAATAAAACAGGATACTATCTCCCGTTAATTTATGTCTTAGTGGGGGACTGTCTCCCGTTTTAGTTTAGTTTCTTACATTTACGGGAGACTGTCCACCGTCTCAGTGGTTTTTAAGAAACAAACGGGAGATTGTCTCCCGTTTGATATTTGATTTTTTTTTTTCACAACGGCTACATTTCAGCCTATAAAACCAACCACTCCAACTCTTTTCTCTTCATTCATTCCACTCCAACTCCAACTCAATTTCATTCTACTCTATTTTTGTGTTGAAGTTTTCTTATTCCTTTCGATTCAACACTCTCCATCCATGTCTTCTTCACCAATACCGACTACTTCAACCCAAAAAGCTCGTAGGAAGCAACAAATTAAATTTACTACGGATGAAGATGTAGCTCTTTGCGAAGCACATATAACAATAACGGGTGATGGTAGTGTTGGTGTGCATCAAGGAAAAACCAAATATTGGGATCGAATTGTTCCATTATTTGTCGAGAAAATGAAAGGTAACCCAAATGATAGAGACAAAACTAGTTTAGAAAACCGAATATATGCTATAAAGAAAGACATTAAGCTATTTGTCGCCGTTCTTGGAAAACTATATCGAAGTGGACGAGTAAGTGGTTACGGAGCCGAGCACATGGTAAGTATTTTTGTTTCATACGTATTGCTCATTATGTTTGTAAATGAATACTAATATGATAAGTTTACATTGTAGTTGATACGTGGTCGGTGTGATTTCCACAAGATACATGGGAGACCCTTCATCCTTGATGAGTGCTACGAGATATACAAGAGTGAACCCGGTTATGATTACACCAAATATGTCGATATACCCCCGCTACACCCACAACCCGTGATCCAGGTTGTTGATGATATTGGTGTCGAGGGTGTCCATGGTGCCGACGGTGTCGAGAAGGAAGATATGGGAGTCAATTGTAAAGAGGATCCGTGAAGAAAGATCTTCAAGCTCTTAAACAAGCAAAATATGGTTCTTCAAGTGATTCCATTGAATCCAACTTTAGTGAAACCAACGAGAGAATGTAAGTTATTTGAAAGGGCAAGAAGAACAACTAAAAGAGGAGAATATGAATCGAATCAAAGAAAAGAAAAAGGCACGTGTATAAATAATCATGATGACGGATATTTCTAAGTTATCTAGTGCCGGCCAAATTTGGTTCGAACGTAAACAAAACAAGATATTAGAGAAAAGGAACTTGATGGAGCAAGAAAGTAGCGAGGATGAGTAATGGGTAATATGGTTTTTGTTTTCCTAGTTGTAATTTCCTTTCAATTATGATTGTTTTCCTAGTTGTAATTTCCTTTCAATTAAAAGATTGTTATCATGAAGAATATGCAATGTAACATTGATGGAACAAGTTTAAGATAACAAGTATTTCTCCAAACAACAAAAGTATCTATGTTATGCAATGTCATTTAGTCATCCAAATTAACCAAAATAAACAAATTGTCCAAACAACCAAAAGAAACTAGCTTTTATTACCTTGTTTTTTACGGTCATCCATTTGTTGTGCTTCCTCCGCTTGTTCATTACCAAAAATCTCCCAAACATGATTGGTCAATCTTAGTCGAAGATCATTATACAAGGGTTCATGTGTTTAACTCATGATAGTTAACGGCTACGCGAGGTACAATGTCACGGTAAACCCTATAGTCCTCATCTCCAAAGGTTCTCCATGCCCCATCTCGCCTCTCATTTTGAATTATCATGTTATGCAATATCACACAAGCCAACATTATGAATTTTAAGTCTTCTTCATCCCAATATTCAACCAGACCTCTCACTGTACGCCATTTTGCTTGTAGAACCCCAAATGCACGCTCAACATATTTCCGACACGCTTCTTGCATCTTGGTAAAACATTTTTGTCTTTCATTTCCTGGTTTTTTATAAGCTTGCACAATAGTGCATAACTTAGGATAGGTCCCATTAGCCAAGTAGTAACCCATATCAAATCTTCCACCACCTGCTTGAAAATCAACTTTCGGAGCTTCCTCATCAAAGATGCCATCGAATAATGGAGATGTGTTAAGAACATTAAGATCATTATTTGATCAGGGACTCCCAAAATATGCATGCCAAAACCACATATCATAAGTAGCAACCCCCTCCAACACTATCGTCGGTTCACCTTTATAAGATGCATAATATTCTGCCCAAGACGAAGGACAATTCTTCCAAGGCCAATGCATGCAATCCACACTCCCAAGCATACCCGGAAAACCCCTTGCTTTATTCTTGGCTAAAATGTGATTAATGTCATCTTGGTTTGGGTTGCGCAAGTACTCCTTATAATAACGCCTAACTATGTTTCTAACAAATCTCTTCAAGTACATATATAGGGTTGTTTTACCCATTCACACATAATCATCTATTGAGTCAGCCGACTGCCTCGTAGCAAGTAACCTAAGACAAGCTAGAGTTTTCATATGTTGAGAATGACCCGAGATTCCTAGTGCATCTATTCCTTGAGGCCACTGTGTGTCCATTTCACACAAATCATCTTTAATCTTAAGAAATAATTCTCTTCTCATACGTAAACGGTCATGAAAATTCTTTTCTGAATATGTGAGTTTACCACCGATAAAATAATCACGCATCATAATAGCATCATGAAGAACCCTATTCCTAATAGCAGAATGTCTTCTTCTTACCTCAACCGGTTCGGGTTGTTGAGCCATGAGAGCAATTGATTGTTGCCACAATAACGTCATCACCACCATCACCCCATTAGTTCGTCTCCTTCTCCGACGTCTAGAAATGACATTGTCATCCGATTTCTTGTCACTCATTGTACCTACACATAAATTTAAAACCAATTAGGACCACGAAAACGTCACAAAATAACCAAATTAACGTGTAAATAAGCAAAATAACATATCAGTTAACCAAAAATAACATGTAAATCCAAAAATAACATGTAATCCAAAATAACATTCATTTTTAAACAAGACAATAACCAAAATAACATTCATTTTTAACAAAAAAATCTACAATATGACATTGTTCTTTAAGCCACCAAGTCTACAAAATAACATCCATTTTGGCCACTTGCTCTAATTCATTAGGTTCATAAGCCACTGTCTGTTCCAAGTACTATTAGATGATTGAGGAGGAACTTGAGTTTCATTAACAACATTCGGATAAACTTGATTGGACGAGACCGGAACTTGAGTTTCATTAACAATATCCGGATAAACTTGACTCGAGGATCCCCCAACAGTTGGCGCATAACAATCTTGTGAATTGAAGGAGCTTCGTAGAGTTTCATTCTCACTTCGAAGCCTTACATTCTCACTTCGAAGCAACTCATTCTCTTTTTCAAGGATTTGAACCCGACTACGAAGATACTTAAGCTATACATTCTCATTCTCATTTCGAAGTCTCACATTTTCATACATATAAGAACTTGTTTGCATAGGAGGAGGGTATGGAAAATGAAATTGATCTTGAGATGATGAGGAAATATCGTCCCGGTTAAGTTCTCGAACTAATGTAGCCTCATCCTTTGCAAAGTATGGACCAACCGAAACTAGTTCCCACAATTTCTCATACTCTTCAACACTTGCATCCGTGAAGGGTGCTTTACATGTCCTCAAACCTTTGCACTTCTCACATGCTTCCCGATCCGTATCTACCATTTCTTTTTGTAGAGGTGGGCAAGGCGGAATCACTAATGCACCAGTTACTTGATATGTACATCTCTCCCCAGGTACCTATAGCCTTTATCTTCTTCAATATCCATGAAAACACATCGTTTCTTTGACAACTTCAACGAATGTTTTAGGACTTTGTTGTTGGTATGCTCACTTCCAACCCATGGTTGCCATGCCGTTCCTTTTAATGACCTTCTCTCCAATAACCATCCTACCTTAGTGGTAGATACACTATTTGGCATAAGCACTTGACCAATTAACCACAAAAGGAAAACTCGAGTAATTTCCTCCCAATATGGTTCCATTTCGACTTCCTTCACTCCTTTAAATGCCTTCAACCAATCACACAAATCTACACATTTTATACCACCACTTATATTCTTCAAATATGAGTATACATCAAGACCATAAACTATCTTTTCCCCATTTTCACCAATTTCTTCTTCACTATCACTCGGTTCCAACATCTCATCAATATCTTCTTCTTTACTATCACTTCCTTTCTCGGTTACTTTGGCTTTCCCTTTCTCGGTTGCTAGTGCTTTCTTCTTATCCTTGTCTTTCTTTTCTTGAGCTTTATTGTAAGCAAATTCAACTAAATTGGGCAAAAGGTTTTCAACATACTCTACATAATATTCCTTATTTTCATCATTAGCATTCCAATCCAAATAGTTTAGCTTTACTCATTTTCCTACTTCTATTCCCGTCAACCAAGAGAAGTCATTGGGCGTGAGCCCTATTTCAAATGTAGGAAAATGAAAAGTATTTGTAGATTTCCAAAATCGTTCAACAATTGCGTGTGACAGTTGTTGATCATCTTTCGGAACATTTATCTCAAGTAACTTACCCAATCCACATTTTTTCATAAACTCTTCACACTTTGAATGTTGACATACAATTTCAAACAATTTGGGCATATTGCTCCATCCACCCCTGAATGTAATCCAAGATTTGTCACTTTCCATGTTAATAGTTGTGCATACATGATTTGTTTCATCTTTAGAAGACAACTTAGTGTAATCCATTGTTTTATATATGAACCCTAAAACAAATATTAATCAATTATGAATGAAAAACAAGTAACAATCATAAATCAATCATAATAAACTTAAACAAGAATGAAATTGAACATAATCATACCTTAAATCCAATTGAATTCACTCACTCCACCTTCAAAACAATTGAATTTTTTTTTTAGGGCAAACCTTGAATAAAAACGAAATATATAACCAAATCATACCAAAAAACGAATTAGAAAGACTCAAGAGGGATTTACCTTCAATAATATATAATGGGTTTCATTTAATTTGATGATACCCGGTTGATTGATGGAGATTGAAAAGAGGAAGAAGAAGAGTCTAGAGAAGAAGAGTGAAAAAAAGAGAAAGGAACCAAAAACTCGTCTCCTGGATGTTTTAGAGGTTTTAATACCTAACGGGTAACGGTCTCCCGATTTTTTGTTTTTTTTTGCTTCATTGGGGACTATTTCCCGTTGGACATCAAAATTCGATTCTCACGGAAGACTGTCTTCCGTTTAGTGTTCTATTTTGATTTTCCCATAGTGGGTTCACTCGTTCGTATGAACGAGAGTTCCTTCATATAGGCGCGTTAGTCTCCAAATAGGACTACCAGTAGGATATGCTCTTAGCCACCGCGATGCCCAGAGGGCGGTGAAAGGGGCTCATACACATTATGTAAAACTAAAGGAACCAATACCAAGACAAAAAGTTCAAAAAAGAACCGTATTCTTTTTCTAGGTCAATATTCTGCAACCTCGATTTCTTCTGGGTATTTGGGCGCGCAAATTGCACAAGGGATGCTGCAGCGACAGGGAAGACTCAATCCAAAGCCCTAGTTTGTGGAAGTCTACACTTGAATATAAGAAATTGCAGTAGAAGAAGGCATCTTACTGTCATCTTCTTCCCTCTATCACTCTGTATATCCCCCACGCCCATGAACTTGTAGCGACAAAAATATGGGTCGTCCGGAGCCATCTGTATTATTTGCTCAGAACTTCGTTCATCCTCAACTTGACGAGTATGTTGACGAGGTAACCTCACAACTTATCTTATTCTCCGTGTTAATTACTCCCTTCAATGTTTCTCGTCTCTAGGGCTTAAACCTTTTATTTCTGTTCGCATTGTTGATTTTTGTTTTGAAGATTGCCGTACTTAATTCTGAATAAAATTGAAGATTAATTTGGTGCCATTTAGATCCAGTTTTATATGTGTGTTCGTAGTATAGTAAGAAACCTTGGCAAAAATAACTCCTTAACTATTAATTTAGTGTATTCTAGGGTTTTTTGGGTGGTTTATATGTGTGTGACGACGTTGTGTGGAATTAGACGGGGAATTTGGTGATTGTAATTATTGATTGGTTTTCAACTTTCTTCTGATGGAACATAGACCCTATTGGAAAATTAATGCGTATGAGTTTTTGAGGGAATATAACTTGTAATGTGGATTTTTTTTTTGCAGGTAATATTTGCAGAACCGATTGTCATTAATGCGTGTGAGTTTCTCGAACAGAATGCATCATCAGCTTCACCAGTAATAACACTTGTTGGGTATGTAATACTTGCTTTTGGTATATTTTGGCCTTAAATTTGTTCTCTAGTGGGAAATGTACGCTAATTAGGTCACTTGTTGTGTACACTGGAATTCTTGTTTTCACTGATAATTATAGATTTTTCTTTGTTTTTTTAGTGAAACTTGCTCAACATTCAAGAATATGTATTTTGTGGGCTATGCTAGTAATAACTAATATCAGCCGTCCTTCAATTCCGAAAAGATTGTGTAATAAATTTAGAGTGATTTAGCATAGTGAAGTAAGTTTGTTTGGTTATTTTAACAGGGCTACTTCACCTCCTTCATTTGCTTTGGAGGTTTTCGTGCAATGTGAAGGGGAACCAAGGTTCAGGCGTCTGTGCCAGCCGTTCCTGTATTCGCATTCATCCTCAAATGTGCTTGAAGTTGAGGTATTTAGTTAGTTCTTGTTTCTTGTTTTTTTTTTGCCTTCTTAATTTTTTCTTAGTACATTACCGCTCTCAACCGTTTGTTATAATCATGCAGGCTGTAGTAACTAGTCATTTGGTCGTAAGAGGAACCTATCGCAGCTTGACATTAGTTGTCTATGGAAATACTGCAGAAGATCTAGGACAGTTTAACATTGATTTTGATTTGGATAGCTCCTTGGCAAACCTGGTTTGTTCATCATCAGAAGGAAAGCTTGAAGACCTTCCTCCTGCATTGCGTTCAACTAAGTTGTCTTTAGAGGAGTCAATATGCTCCTTGAAGTTACTATGTTTACCAGTTCCTGAACCAGATTTTACTTTGGAACTAAAAGAATTCATACACTTGATTTACAAGGTCTTTGATGCATCAAGTCTTGGAAATGACGTGCATAATGTTGTTTCTTCTGTTGCATCTGTGGTGTCTACGTATATTACTGGTAGTTTGCAGTTTACGGAATTATCTTGTAACCAGAATGGACAAATTAACTCTTTAAATTGCTTAAAGGAACCTAATTCTAATCTTAGTCAAGCTAGAAATGAACTTTCTGAACTGTATAAAACGATTCTTCAAAAATCTGTGCATGTATCAAACAAATTATCCGGAGATTGTGACATGATTGAATCTGATGCTGAAATGGCAGCACCAGCTTTTGAACTGTTACTGGATGTACTCGGCCGTTATTTTTTCTCTAAGGGGCAATTTCAGACTGATCACACATCGCTTTCTCAGGTGACAACTTTTCTGATTCGTGAATCCAGTGTGGCTGGTAGTACCATGTTGCTTTATTTCATTTCCTCCGTAAACGGAAGAAAAAGATACCATTTGTTTACGTTCTATTTCTGACCCTTTTATTTTATTTTCCAGAATAAAAATATGATTGTAGGTTTGAGTTTGGTGCTGTTGTTATGCTCTGGGAAAGAGAGTTGCTTTCAGTTTGTCAATAGTGGTGGAATGGAGCAGCTAGCGGGGGTTTTCTGTACTGCAACAAAGAAATCTACGGCTATTACCTTAATGCTGCTCTCAGTTGTTGAACGGGCAACTCGATATTCTATCGGGTGTGAAGGATTTTTGGGTTGGTGGCCTCGTGAAGATGAGAATGTCCCATCAGGTTATAGTGAAGGCTATAGTCATATAGTGAAGTTGTTACTGGAAAAACAGCAGCACGATGTTGCATCTCTCGCAACGTATATCCTCCATCGATTACAATTCTATGAAGTTGCATCGAAGTATGAGGTATGATACTGCAGTCTTTCGTAGAGGATGCTGTCCATAGCATTAGCTTCTTTGGCAGGTTAACATGTAGTTCCTGTTTTGGCAGTCTGCAGTACTATCTTTATTGGGAAATGTGTATGCTGTTGAGGTGGCCAAAAGTATCAGTCTGAATATGCTCAGCAGTGCTAAACTGCAGCTCAAGAAACTATTGGTTAGTAGAAAGCTCTCCTTCTCTAATATAAGACTTTGTAGTATTTCTTCCGTCTGGTACATGCTTTCCAAGTTTGTAGTATCTCTTCTGCCTCTCTCTCTCTCATATACGATTTTGTAGTACCTCTTCACTGGTGCATTCTTTCCAAGTTTTATTTCCTTATTCATTGCTACCTTTGACAGAAGTTACTAAATTCACGGGGGCCAATTGAGGATCCTTCACCCACAGCTCTTGCTAGTAGATCATTGATTCTCGGTCAGACTGAGGGAATTTTATCTTACAAAGCAACAATTGACTTGATTGCATCCTCTAATTGTTCTTTTCCAAATTGGGATATTGACCAACATTTACTGACACTTCTAAAGGTATAATCGTCAACTGATCTGTAATACTATTATTTATTAATAAATTCACCGGTGTTTCATTTTGATATCTCTTTGGAAACAGGAAAGGGGATTTCTTCCTTTATCAGCTGCGCTGTTGTCATCTACTATGTTGCGTTCTGAAAAAGGGCATGCAATGGACATATTCATGGACATTGTCTCCTTGATAGAGGCCATACTTCTTTCGCTTCTTTACTGTCGCTCAGGTTAGGCTGAAAACGAAGTGCTGCAAATTTTACATTTTTCTATATCAGCCAGATGTTCATGTTCCCAGTTTGTTCTTGTTTGCCAGGTTTAGTGTTCCTTCTAAGTCAGCCTGAAGTCACTGCCACATTAATCCTTTCTCTTGAGGGTCTTAAAGAAACAAACACGGAAGATTGTGTGCCTCTTCGATATGCATCAGTTTTGTTATCTAAGGGTTTCTTTTGTCGCCCTCAGGAAGTTGGTATCATTGCGGAGCTGCATCTTAGGGTGGTGAGTTTTATTACTTTGGCGCATGATTTTGCCAATTCTTCTTTGCGGCTGATTTAGGTAAGTTCTGAATATTTATTTTGGTGCAGGTGAATGCTATTGATCGTTTATTAGCATCAGTTCCTCACTCTGAGGAACTTTTATGGGTACTCTGGGAGTTATGCGGTCTTTCTAGGTAGGAATTATATTCAGTTTCTTTGTTTATACGGAGTCAAATACTGAGTTCATCAAATTAAATGAAGTATAATGACATAATTGCAGGTCTGATTCTGGACGACATGCACTATTGGCAGTAGGTCATTTTCCTGAGGTACAGTTTGCTGTCGATTAACTCGTTTCTGTCATAGGGAAGTTGCTTTTTTGTTCCCGTTTGTGTTGGAATTATTTAACATAAAATTAGGGTTTTTTTTGGTTCTGCTGTTTAAATTCATGAATTTACAACAGTGTTTTGTGGTGCTGGATCATGTGTAACAACTTTGTAGGTTCAAAATTATAGAATAGTTAAAGTTAGGTAAATTCTTGGCTTATTTGTTTCTAGTTCTCTATATGTGGCACTTAAAAAGGATGTGATTCTGAAATAGAGGTGTGGGGCATCATGAATTTGGTGATTTTTTTTACCGTGACGTTTAATAATTACTGTGGTGGTTGGATCTTTAAGGTTTTAACGACCACGTTCCAAACTCACCCCTTATGCCACTTATACTAAGTATAAAACTATTATGGTTGTCTTATCCGCTAATAATTTACTGTTGTTAGGCAATTTTGGTTTTGATGGAAGCATTACGTTCGGTTAATGAAGTGGAGGCAGCAATGTTAAATAGCGGTAAGTAATTCCTCTGCAGTTACACTTTTCCCTGATTTTTTTGTGCAGCTATTTTGCTAATTTTTCTGTACTCCACTCATTCCACTGCAACCATCCCCAGAAACTTCACCTATAAATCTTGCGATTTTTCACTCGGCTGCGGAGATTTTCGAAGTGATTGTTACCGATTCAACTGCATCTTCTATGCGCTGTTGGATTAAACATGCTGTGGAGCTTCACAAGGCCTTGCATTCATCTTCCCCCGGATCTAATAGGAAGGATGCTCCTACGAGGTTGTTGGAATGGATCGATGCGGGTGTAGTTTATCACAGAAATGGAGCTATTGGACTTCTACGGTATGCCGCTGTTTTAGCTTCTGGGGGAGATGCTCAGCTTACTTCAGCAAGTGTTTTAGTATCTGATTCCATGGATGTTGAAAATGTTGTTGGAGAGTCTGACAACGGTTCTGACATTCAAGTCATTGAAAATCTCCTCGGGAAACTCGTTTCAGACAAGTTATTTGATGGGGTTGCTCTTCGCGATTCTTCTGTAGCTCAGCTAACAACAACCTTCAGGATTTTGTCCTTCATTTCAGAAAACCCGGTTCGTATTTATTATAACCTTATTTCAGCATATGCTTTGATGAATTGACATCGTTAAGTTTTTTAATGTTTTTTTTTTCTTTCTGGTGTAGGCTGTTGCAGCTGCTCTTTATGAAGAGGGTGCAGTGAAACTTATATATGTTGTTCTAATCAACTGCAAATCCATGCTCGAGAGATCCTCTAACACATATGGTAAGACGCTTATTGTGGGGTATAATTTAAACTTCAATCGTGGTAAATGTGCAGCGTGCTGATTGACTTTGTTTTGTGGAAAATGTACTGATTATCTAGATTTAACTTTTGATATTTTTTCTTTGCGATATCATTATCATTTTGTTTGGATGTGATGCCTTAATGCGATGATGTCACAATTTGTCTCACGTTCCATTTTGCTCTTAACATGCTATGTTACATCATGTTCACTTGTTTTTCTATTATGTTGCATGTTTTCAATATTCCGTGAGTGTTAAAATTCGTTTCTTGAACAGATTACCTTGTCGATGAAGGTGGCGAGTGCAACTCTACCTCAGATTTGCTTTCAGAACGTAGTCGCGAACAGAGTTTAATTGATCTTATGATTCCCTGTCTTGTGTTGCTTATTACGCTATTGCAAAGATTGCAGGTATGTACTGTTGAGATTTGTGGCTGTTAGTCTCTTATTCGAATGTTTTTTTCCATGCATAACCTTTTATTTGCAACTGGATTTTTCTTGTGTATTGCTTTTCACGGTTTTTCTGAGGACAGTATCAAATGACTCGAACTAAGTCAATTACCTGAAAATTTTGAATGTGCGATCAATATGATTTGGTTGCTACAGTTTTTGTGTTACTGAGTTCGTATGTTATTCAATCCTCTTCTGTAGGATGTTAAAGAGCAGCACCGGAATACAAAGCTAATGAATGCGCTTTTGCGTTTGCATAGGGAAGTCAGGTGATTGGGAGTTTGCTCTTATTAGCACTTGCACTGGTAATATCTTATTTTTTTTGTGTGCGATTTTTTTAATTTAATTGTTTGAAATTTTTGGCGCAGTCCAAAATTAGCTGCATGCGCGGCAGATCTTTCCTCCCCGTATCCTGGTTCAGCTCTTGGTCTAGGGGTGGTTTCCCATCTTCTTGTCTCGGCCCTAGCATGTTGGCCAGTATTTGGTTGGACTCCTGGTCTATTTCATTGCTTACTTGACAGTGTTCAAGCAACTTCACTTCTAGCCTTGGGTCCTAAGGAAGCCTGCAGTTTACTATGTCTATTGGTATGTTTTCTGCACCAGAGTTCTGTAGTCAGGAACCACATGTTTCCGAGCTTTTTAGCATAACATATTAAGATCTTGCATCTCCAATTTAAGTTCTGCTTCTGCTCTTTTTTGCTCTTTTAAAAGGGTGATCTATTCCCCGAGGAAGGTATCTGGCTGTGGAGGGATGGGATGCCCTCACTGAGTGCACTTAGAACTTTGTCTATTGGAACAATATTAGGCCGTCAAAAGGAGAAGCAAGTTGACTGGTACTTACAGCCTGGACATGTTGCAATGCTGCTCGGTCGTTTGACTCCACTGCTGGACAAAATCGCACAGATTATTTTACATTTTGCTTCTACCGTAAGCTTCCTGTACTGTTGTTTCTCTTCTCTGCCTTGGAGGTCAAATCATCAGATTTTATCTTATGCTTATTTTTATGTCCATCACATGTATAATATCCTTCTCTTTCAACAGGCATTGGTTGTCATACAAGACATGCTGCGTGTTTTCATAGTTCGAATTGCATGCCAAAAGGCTGAAAGTGCTGTTTTTCTGCTTCGACCAATCATTTTATGGATAGAAGATCATGTATCTGAATCTACTCCTCTCTCTGACACAGATGTTTTCAAGGTAATACTTTGAAGCTGTTTTTGATTTCTTATCTTTATATAGTCTCGGATGCTTGATACTGACCATGTGTGTTCAAGATGTTTTTTATACTTCTGTGTTGTTTCTTTATGCAGTCTTGGATACTTAATATTTACTATTTGACTATTTTACATCTTCCAGGTGTATAGACTTCTTGATTTTATTGCTAGCCTACTGGAGCATCCACGTACTAAGGTTGTTGTTTATCTTACTCCATTACATTTATGACATCAATATATAGTTTTATTTCCTTACTATCAGTTCCTTCTTCCCCAGGCGTTATTACTAAAAGAGGGTCTTGTTGGCTTACTATTGAAAGCACTTAAGAGGTGTGTCAATGCATCTATTTGTGAAGGGAATATGTTCAAGGACACCAGAATTTCTGCTGAGCTTGGTTTTACTCTTCTCGGTTGGTGCCTTCCTGTATTCAAGGCGTTCACACTGATTTTTGCTTCTCAAGTTTCTATGCAACACTCTGCCAAATATGACAAGTTAGTAAATTGTGATAGTTGTTTGAGATCCCTGTTCTTTTAGGTAGCATTTTTGTTGAACATTGATCAGCTATTATACTTGCAGATTTGAAAAACTGAGTACTGAAGATTGCTCGTTAATATTGAATGATGTACTCAAGTTATGCCAGGTAATACCTTGATCACATGCTGATTATAAGGATGTGCATTTTGATACTAACTAGTCATATCAATACAAGTTGACAATCTTGGTTATTTCCTATGTTCTGAGTTACGATAGATGTTTTTTTCTTGTGCCACCTCCCTTGTATGTATTCTTTTCTTTCTTAGTGGTGATTGTACTTCCTTCTGTCTCTAGGTCCTTCCAGTTGGAAAGGAATTGCTTGGGTGTCTAGTCGTCTTTAAAGGGTTAGCTGCTTGTGTTGAGGGTAAAAATGCTTTTGCATCCGTTGCTGATCATTCTAGTTTTGAGAAAGATGAGCCTGAGAGAGGGCATGAACCGGATGAAAACGGCAGCAGCCTTTACGGCTTTGATTGGAAGAGACACCCACCTCTGCTATATTGCTGCAGAAATTTATTGTCTATAGATGGCGAGGATAGTTTGTCTGCTTATGCGACTGAGGCTCTAAGCGCACTGTCTCTAGGTGCACTTTCCTTCTGCATGGAAGGTAAAAGGTAAGTTATCTTCGTGAAGCACTTGTTTGTCTCCTGAAAGCCTCAGAAGTACCTGCTTGATCGAGTGTATGATCATAGGAAACTAATCAGTTACTGCCTTTGTCCCACATATGAAAGCGGAATTATCTTGTCCCACTAGATAGTAAATTTAATCCCAATATGGGTTTTTCCGCATACACCCTTATTTAAAGAGCATGTGTATCATCACAATTAAGTTAATGTTTCTAGTATTGAGAATATGAAAAAAATGGTAAAGCAGGAAAAAGTACGGATATTATGAAAACAAATTAATTTCTTTATCTAAGAGACTTTACCTATTCCGCCTATATATCTGGGACGGAGGAAGTAGAAACCATGTAAAGCTGTCGTAACGATCCTTATTAGCTAGACCTTCCTCTTTCCTTGTACTTTTAGGATGCATTAATAGTGTTTGTGCATTTTTATGTTTACAACTTAATGTGCTGATATGGGCCACGTGCTGACGATGTACTTGCCTGTTGCTGCTACTGTTACCATTCAGATGTATCTATCCAAAAAAAGAACACCCACTCACATGTGAAGGCAAATCAGCATCTAAGCTCTGGTTGTTTGTAGAGGCAGGAGAGACCCTAAATGACCTAAGTCCCTAAAAGCATAGCACCCATTTTAAAGCTTAATGACCACAGCTTCTCTTCTTGAAGTTGGCCTCTTAACGGAACACTAGGATGTTGCAACTAAATCTGGTTGCACTGTATGTGTAATAAATTTTAAAATATCTATTAATACCGAATTGTTATATGCAAACATTATACTATTTTCAGTTTGCTTAGTTTGTGTGGGTAATGTATAACTGTTGTCAAATTCCATTGCACTATGCCTAAAAGGGAGGAAACTGTAGAGAGATAGGGAAGAGGAGGTGATGCTGTTAGGTTGCCTTGGTGTTGGTTTTTCATCAAGAGAGAGAGAGAGGAAATAGTCGAAAAGAAAATGAAATTTAGAACTTGCAGTAAATTTGGCCAAGGAAGACTGTATGGTGGTCCTTAACCCAAAATAAATGAAGAAAAGTGTGTGCGATTAAAACAATCTGTAACTTGACAGGCCTTAAACCTAATATCATGCTTAAAAAAGAAATACATGCTCTGCACCAATCTGAAGTTTAGTCGAGGTCGTAGGTGGCTTGCTTCTTGTTAACTTTTCTCCACACCTAGGTGTTTATGCTGACTTTATATCAAGTTGTGATAATTGGCTTTACTCATTTGTGCATCAGAGGTTGGGTAGGATTACTATGAATTGATTGATTGTCACTTCCAATAATGGAATGATCTAATCCCTCCTCTCTTCTCCATTTTTATCAGCTTGAACTTGGAGAGGATTTCTGTATTAAAATCCCTTTTTGGGCTTCCTCTTGATTCTGATGGCGTGGGACATCTTCCCGAAGATAAAGTGGAGGATGCCTTTGAATTAGTAGCTTTATTAGATTCGAAGGTTAATGAAGCTGAATCTTTTGCCACCTCAAATATGAAAACTATTTTATCTCAGGTATGGCAGTGGTACCATTTTATCAGATTCTTTCTTTGGATACTCTGAAAATCCAACCATAATTGCTATGTATGTATGCAATTTGCAGGTAAAGGAAACAACCAAATCACTGTTAGTGTTGCTGGAGAAGCCCACCGGTTCAATCAAAGTGGATGATCCTACTTTTAATGAAGGGTTCCCTTTCAAGTCAAATGATGTTCTTGATGCTTCAAAGTTTGTTCTACCTCATTACTTGTTTCCATCTCTCACCATGCGGGCAATCATTAATGATGACTCTAGGGAATCACTTTCATGGGCTAGAAAGCTGGATGGTTATGCTGAAAAGGCTGATGATTACTCCTCTCTTGGGGGACTTGTTGACAAGTTTATGTGGGAATGTCCAGATTCTTCTGACAGACTAGGGACATCAGCCCTTCCCCAAAAAAGGAAAATGACTTCAATGGAGGTGCCGAATAGGCGTTCTAGAGGAGATAACCCAGGAGTCGACCTTACAAGAGGATTAGGTCTCCCCGCTGCTTCTTCTGGTCCTACACGTAGGGATGCTTTTCGACAACGCAAGCCGAATACCAGCAGACCTCCTTCTATGCACGTGGATGACTATGTTGCAAGAGAAAGAAATGTGGATGGTGTTAGCACTGGCTCGAACGTTGTAAGTTCTGTCCAGCGTGGAGGATCTACTGGCGGTAGGGCTCCATCAATCCATGTGGATGAATTCATGGCCAGACAAAGGGAGCGGCAACCCCCTGTGGCTATGGCAGCTGGGGAGACGGCACCACTTGTAAGAAACACCCCGCCTGAGAGTGAGAGTGGCCCAGAGAAGCTTGATAGGCCACAGCATTTGAAAGCAGATCTTGATGATGATCTTAATGGAATCAATATCGTTTTTGATGAAGAGGAGTCGGAATCTGACGATAAATTACCATTTCCTCAGCCTGATGAAAATTTGCATGCAGCTCCAGTCATGATCGAGGGAGGTTCTCCGCATTCAATTGTTGAAGAAACTGAAAGTGACATTAATGTGAGTACACATGTATCTAACTTGGGAACACCATCAGCTTCTAATGTAGATGAGAATAACGCAAGTGCGTTCTCTTCGAAAAGATCGTTATCTAGACCCGAGAAGCCATTATCACGTGAAGCAAGTGTTACTTCTGAGAAGAAGTACCCAGAGAAGCCGTATTTCGGTGAGCAATCTGATGACTCAAAGAATGCCACTCCACTCACGACCTCCGGTGCGTTTGAAGCTGCTACAAACCCACCTGGGTTTCCAATACCATTTTATAATAAGAGTTCGTCATCCCCTCTACATGTAGTGGGTGATTCTAGGGTGCCTTCTAGTATCTATCAAAGAGACAACTCACAGCAAGCATCTAATGCTCATTTGGCCTCTGGATCTAAAGGACGTTATGAGAGGAAGCCTTTGCTCAATCAACCACCACTACCACCAATGCCTCCTCCTCAGTCTGTTTCATCTGTGATATCTCAGAAAGCGGAAACTGTTCCAAGTCATTCATCTCCCTATGGCCACCCAACGCGAGATGCGCAACCACCACTTCCTACCGGCTATCCGTTGCAAGCATTTGATGTTAATGGCACTAGTACTGTACGTTCTTTCTATGGAAGAGAAGATAACAATTATAATTCACAGGTTCAAATGGATTATCTCTCTTCCTATCCTCACGGTCCCGCAACGGCAGTGCATCCTATGCTGGATCCGAAGTACTCATGGGTTTCTGCCTCTCCTGGAAATAGGCTGAACGATGATACCAACTCCTCTGCTGGTGGATCTGCTAGACCTCCACAACCTCCACTTCCACCCACTCCTCCTCCAGTCTCAGCTTCATTTGCACAGACATCTATGAAGAATTATACAAATCAGTCATCTGTTTATGGTCATAGTAGTGCTGGTATGACTCAACCTCCCTCCACCGATGCTAGATTAGGTACCTTCACTCAACCAGGAGGCGGCTTATCTTCTTACCCTCCATCTCTTATGCCACCTTTGCTAGTCAGCAGGTCGCCCAATATACCCGGAACTGTTTATAGTGGTCCGACTCAGCATCAGGGTCAGAACCAACCAAGCTCCAATCCCATGCAGTCAATGCAACCTAGGCTACAGCTGCAACCACTGCAGCCACCACAACCTCCTCATCCCCACCCTCATCCTCCTCAGCATCTAAGACCTCCTATTCAGGTTACACACTTGCAGTCAGATCAAGGAATGTCTATGTTGCAGAATCCTATACAAGTCCAGGCTCAGCCTTTTCAAATCCAGCAACAGCCTCATATTTCGCCACTGCAGGTCTACTATCAATCCCAACCACCAGAGCATCTTGCACAACCGCAATTGCAACAACAAGCTGAACTCACTCAAGCACAAGCTCTTTATCAGCAAGGTGAATCATCTCAGCAACAGCAACAACAAGATCTTCCAATGTCTTTACAAGAGATCCTTGGATCTCCTGAAGCCATCCAGGTGCGCTCTTCAGTCAAACCTTATATTTTCTTATTGAAAGGCGTCAGTAAATACCCTAATAAATGTCTTTTAACGTTGTGTTTGAAATTTATTTTACTTTCCTTCTGATTAGTTATTTTTATCTTCATTGTCAGTCTTTGTTGAGTGATCGGGAGAAACTCTGCCAAATTCTAGAGCAAAATCCTAAACTAATGCAGATGCTGCAGGTGATTTTCGTTTAATTCATGTGCATTATTTGAAGAGTAAAGGATTCCATCCCACTTATCTTTTACTGCTTTATTTGTAACAAGTTCATAATAACTGCCTTATATGTTGAACCTGTGGTGCTTTACTGGAAAAAACCTCATATAATCACGTGTCACGGAAGTCTTAGCTAGTTGCTGTACAACCCCATTTACTACTAAGCAATGCTTCAAGAAAAGTTGTAAATTTACATGCAGTCCAAGTGCTTGGCACAGAAAAAGTGCAGATTCTGATCGAGTTTCTCTGTTTATTTCAGGATCGCCTTTGATACTTAAGTTATAACCAGAGCAGAGATACCATGCCCAGTCGGGCTCAACACAATCAACCTCGAATCATCGTTTTTGTTTGTTTATTTCTTGTATATTCTTACATGTACTTTAGTTCACACAATAGTGTGGTCCTTATGGCAAGGCATAAGCTTTTGCAAGGAAGAGCTCGTTATGTTGAATCGTTGATCATCTTATTAAGAAAGAACCAAGGGACGGAACTGTTTCGAATCTTTAATTCTTTTCTAAAGAGATGGTCAATATTTTCAACGGTATATCATCGGCTAAGGTTTAATTTGTTGCATTAAATTTCTTTGGAGGCTCTTTTGTTTGTTTTGCTGTTGATTCAAAACATCACTACCATCCATTGTGGGAGTAGTAAGAAGTGTTTATTTTACGCTTTTCTTTATCTGTTAATGAAAAGACTTTACACCCTATGTGAAAACTACTTAAACTCAAATGTAAGATTTGATCCTGTCAAGGGAAGTGCAAATGGCAGCGTTTTTTGAAAATCTGAATCCTCTAGGTGTGTACTTAATATCATAGAATTCAGGCCTGTTTTAAGTGAGAAACCTTTGAGTGGTGTTGATATGTAGAGCTTGCGTTTGAACTTAACATGAGAATCTGAAAATTAAGTTACAGTTGATGTGTAATCTGATTTTGTTCATCAATTCGGTTTTCTTTGGGGTTATAACTCGCGGACCGGTTTGGTTTTCCATTTCAATAGAATATTGTTTCAGTAGAATTATAGGAAAACAGAAAGAGACTGAGGCATATGAGAGATTTCTATTGATAATGGATCAACCTTATTACATAGATTTAGTATCCTTTTTATACAATAGGAATAGAACCCTAGCTATTATATTGGGCTGCACATCCGTGGGCTAAAGCCCTACAACACTCCCCCTTGTGCGGTCCAATAAATCTCCATATGCAGTACTTCACATACAATGCTTCGGATGTAGGTCTTCAAATGTAGTTCTCTCCTTCATGACTTCTGTGTCTAAGACAATTTGCTCCATTAAAACTTTGACAAGGAAAATCCCAGTGGGACAAAACCTTGGTACAACTCTTTACATGTAGTACTTCACATGTTGCCTCATATTTTACATGTAGTTCATCACATGCAATACGATCTTCAAAGATCGACGAGTCTAAGTTAATTGCCTCGTTAAAACTTCGTCAGGAAAAATCCAGAGGGGCAAAATCTGAACTAAAGAAAAAGAGTACAATATCAATTAAACTTAGAGCATAGTTGGATGAGTATGCGTTGCCTCATTAAAACCTTGACAAGGAAAACCCAATGAGATAAAACCTTGACGAAGGGAAAAGAGTACAACCGACAAATGCAAGTAAAGGTGATCTGTTGCAGATGATCATTTCGCTCCGTTGAAGTTGACTAGTTGCTTCACAACTCCTAAGGCAGAAAATCCTCGTGGGAAAGACAATAGCCTTAGCTGGGAAATTACATTACCAGTGTTTGTTGTTGTCTCATTAAAAACCTTGCAGAGTAACAAAACCCTGTAGGAAAAAGTAACCTCGGTGAAGGAAAATAGTTCAACACACTATTAGATGCTCCCCCAGATGTCAGACAATTTTCATTAGTCTAATGCAGTCAGAAGAAGTTTACCACACTTTACTTTGGTGACTTGAATGTTTATAAGACCTTGTTGTTGATTCTGGAAGTTACGTTGCTTAACAGACTATCGCGTTTCATTTCTTTGATTCAGATATTTTCAGTAATATCAACGCGATCTTTATGTCTTCAACGTTCAACATACTTTATGCTTTTAGTATTGTCTCGCTAAAAACCTTGTCGAGTAACAAAATCCTTTGGGAAAAATTATTCTCGATCGAAGGGAAAAAGAGTACAACACAGCTTCAATTTCGAAGTAAATTATGTCGACATCATATCCTTGGATCCTCCCCCTGATGTCAACATCTCCCCCTGATTATTTTCAAGGTTGTTCCAGACTGTTCCTTTAGTCATGTACTTTTCGAAACTTAATATCGGTAATGACCTAGAAAACAGTCTACCGTATCCCCCCCTGATTACTTTCGTTGGAGAAGAGATTATTATTCCTTCATAATCAACAACTTTTGGATTGCACTTTCATTAGCATTCCTTTTAATGTCTTTGTAGGGATAAAACAAATTTATGTCAATGGTTACTTTTAAGTACATGATTACATTCACCATACCATTTCAATGACGTTGCATTGGCGCGGAGCTATATCTAGCTAACAAGATCCCTGAGGATGTAAAATTTAATCGAGTACATTATTATACTAAGTACAACAATACGTATATTGTACTTAGATATGGGAATTTCATCTCCCAACACATCTTCGTCATATTCCTTTGGACGAAATGGTTACTTACTTACATTTGAACCTCGACTAATCATGGTAGTGCTATCAGGATGCATGTCTTTGTTAAATTGCCTGACAGCTTTAGACATATGCAAACTGGTGGAATAATATACCACAAGCTCAATATTCATTCGAGCTTTTCCTAGATTTTTCATCTCAAATTCGGATTTTAAATAGCTTTTAAGGTCTCTTATTACATCAAGAGTACACATCATGTCTGTACCATCAACATAAATAGCTACAATTCCAAATCAGGAACTTTCTTATGAATACGCAAGGAAAAATAACTTACTTGTCTATCCCCTCTAAATCAAATAGCCACTTAGACGGGTATACCACATCCGCCTGATTGCTTGAATCTATGGGTTATGGAGCAAGAAATGAATACAAGACCAAAATCTATCAGGAGTTAAGACCTGGAGATCGAGGACCAACAAGGAGTTCAGGTCGAGAAGGTTACCTGGCAAGAACGTAAAGTCTGAGTGGATTGTGATATCATCTCCACGTAGACACCAACGGTCCCTCATTAAACACATGTTTAGCATGATATCCACACTTGTAATATATATCGCCCAAGAGGATAATCCTGTAAACTAAGATATTATATTCAAACTAACATGATCAGTAAGAATTATACTTTCTATTATGTTTCTCTCCTAATTGCTTCAGATCTAATTCTGTTAACCGATTTAGAAACGAATTTGTATTTTTTTTAAATGAAGATATATGTTGGATGAGAATAAACACATATAAGGGAAGGTATTTAAGTGAATTATTTTTAAGTGGATAAGGCTTCTAGAAAGATGAGGGGTATATTTATAATGTGTAAGAACAACTCCAGTGAGGTGGGTAAATGATCAAAATGAATGAGAAAACTCTCAGATTTGTGAGTTTTCCCCATCGACTCAAATTGAAATGAGTGAATCAAACTGATACGCTCGGCCTTGTGAAGGCTGAGGCTCGACTCTGGTTGAGACAACCATCGATTCATGTTGAGCCGAGACGATCGACCTTCTCTGAGCCGATAATGTCTAGTTTCATCTGATGACTCTAATCCCATCTTTTATAAATTCAACAAGTTTCAACTTTAAAATCACATAATCTACACCTAAAGTTTCTTATAATTCACTTATATTTCTATATAATCTCACTCTAACCAATACCAATACCTCAAAGAGTTTGTTCTCCTAGGTATACTCAAGAAGAGGATTTAACTTTTTTTCGAACTTATGTTTTTAGAACAAAAGAAAGTATCCATGGTAATGAAGCCTTTTCGAATCATAGATTATGACAGATTATTCTTGCAATGTTCGCAGAAGAAATGGGACACATGATTGTGTGTGATCCTCAAGGATTGTCGGGTCGTTTTTAAGTAATGAGTCACGAAGTCAATCAATTCGTAGAATTGCACAAAAACCTCCTTAGATTTAACGATGAAACTGAAGCTGAACTGATACAAAGAACTCTAGCGGTATGGTAGTCATCTAACGATAGACTTTTTACTTGTGAAGCTTGTTTCAACATTCTTAGAGAGCTCCAAAAATTCAACCCCTTCTGATTTCTAGATGTTCCATCATCTGGCCATTGAATTGAGGACTTAAATTAAAGAATTTCTTAATTTAATTAGTTTTAATTGAATGATAGATTAATTTTAATCTAATGTAATTGCTTTAATCCAATGTAGTTTGCTCTAATCCAATGTAGTATGCTTTAAAATAAAAAAGGCTCGAATTAATTATGATAGTACACTGATGCAAATACAAAAAAAATTTCATTGATTAAATAAACATAACACCAAACTAAAATATAAAATAACAATGAATCAGTTTTTCGTATATGCCATCTTTTGTAGAAGTGTACAAATGCATATAAATCCAGAAACCAGACTTTGAGCATCCAATAATTCTCTATGAACAAACCAAATTTTGGTTATCTCCATCTCCACAGTAGTCGCAGTGTAACTTCTCCAATTTTGCTTCATTTTTCAAGTTTTTGCGCAATGTTGCTACCTTTTCTTCATCTTCTAGTATCATCTAGCATATGTGATTTTTTAGGATAATTAGGATCTTGACATTGCAAATTCTTGAGATTATTCGGTTGTGATTCAATGACCATTGATGCGTGAACAACCTACTTGTAAATACTTAGAATACATCCAATGACATTGCATCATATTGTGGTTATCCATGAAACATAATGGACAAACCTCTTTTGCTTCCATACATAATATTTTTTCCTTTACTTTTAGAATACATAGTTTTTGTCGAGAATGCTTTCGGTAGGTTGTGTTTAAAAGCTCACTTGTGTGCTTTTTTGAAAAAAATATAACCATTGATAATTATAAAAATATAGTTGTTATAGATATTTCTGTTATATAACCGTTAATTTTCAAAAATATGGTCGTTCTAAATATTATCGTTAGACAACAACTCTCTTTGAAAATACTTCATATTTGATTGCTAATGTAGTTTGATGTTATTCAACTTTGTCGTTATTAAACCAAGTTAGTTAAATATAAGCCTACATGTAATAAATAACGAATTAATTATAAATATTTTCGAGTTAATAAATATTACTGCCTCATTTTTTTTACAAGATATAATCTTAATAATAACAACTTAAATAACGACTTTAATAAAAATCTCGGACAATCTTAAGCCTCCTGGTTATCCTGATTTGACGTAAATCCCACGTGCTCGTGAACTGTTTTTTCTTGATTTTTGTAACTTTGATTATTAACTTTCAAAACTTGAGTCTTCTTTTCCTTTTAGCAGAACATTTTCCTGGATTAAGTTCTATTTGCACTACTCCTCTTTTACTTAAAAAAAAATTAGTACATATCTTATCAACAACAACTTCAAGTTTTGGTTAAACAAACAGTGTAATAGTTTTTTTGTTAAGTTTCAATTAACGAATTCAAAATAATAGAATAAAAATTAGAACGATTTTTATTAGAGAAATTGAAGAGAAGATTGAATTTTGGTGAGTTTAGAGTTTGAAGGAGTATATTATTTATAGGGGTAAAAATTTAGTTGTTCGAAATCCGATAGTTGTCGTAAAGGATTGATACAAGAGTCGAGACTCGTCTCTCAATCCTCTACGGTTTGCTCAGCCTTCTACAGTAAACCACATCGCCAGTTCCCAAAACTGGACTGTTTATCCACGTGGTATAACAAATGTAGAGTTTTGTCAAGTCTCATTAGAGTTGCTCTAACGGTCCATGTATATTGGTATTTAACTAATATACAACAGTTTTAATGTCTAACAAAACAACTCATACACCCAAAATAGCATCTCCAATGCTAGGGGTGGAGGTGATCCAATGTGGAGATCTAAATATCACATTTTTGTGGAGGACATTCACATATGGACAAAACAAATAAAGTTAAAACCTTTCAACACAAAAATCATCTCCAGTCCTCAAGGTTTTATCTAACAACTTTTAAATTAACATAGAGACAAATTGATGATGTGGACTTACACCCAAGGTTACAGAGAAAGCCTTATTTAGACTTTCTCTTCCACCCTCATATAACCATGTCACAATTCCCAAGGACATTGACCCTTGCATTGGAGGTTGAATTTTGGTAAAAAAAAAATATTAAATCTTAGGTGTCATGTTTTTTATGACCTCTACCCCTAGCATTGGAAATGCTCTAATGCCCTCTCTGTTAGAAACAAGTCAATCGTGCTTAAAATACTTAGTATATCCATAGTTTTTACTAGTCATGCACATGTATACTAAAGGATAACCTAATAGAATAAAGTTGCTAATGTGGTATATCTATTTCCTACTAAAGGATAACCTAATAGTATAAAGTTGCTAATGGGGTATCTCTATTTTGGCTTACATCGATTTTGTTACACCCCCTAATTTGGTACTCTTTATTAACAATACGAAGTTAGTTCACATATCGGTTAAGCTAAGTTAAACCTGAGAAAATATTTGGAGTATCAAAATTATGCTCAATTAAAGAGAAACTTATATATATATATATATCATAATCAGTAATCAAAATCCAAGACTCCATTGCATGTTAGGTGGACTTTCTTATCAAGAAAGATGAGTTTATGGTTATAAATTAAAGTTGTCTAATTGATCTCGACCATGTTTAATTCTTTTGTCTGAAAATACGAAGTCTAATTCTATTGCTTGTGATTGACGTACTGTATTGGCAGTAGCGGTCCTGGCAGCAAGTAGCCTTGGTTGACTTCACCCGATGAATATAATTAATATCGACTTCTGACATCCCTTGATCTTGTCTTTGTTTCTTACTCCAGAACTCATGTCTTGTAAGTGTGACAACATTAGTCATCATGTCTCGCTTTTAATTATGTATTGTTATTTTTAGGTCACGCTCGAGCTGAATTTTTTTTAATCTTTATCTTGGCCCGAGCTCTATCTTAGCATTGATTTCTAGGACCTTAATTACAACTTTAAGTTATTAGATAGATTTTATATTTTATCATCTAACATTGTTATAGTCCTGGATTGACTCCTAGTACATTCACGTGAGATCAAACTAGTTAATATCGTATACCAGTATCGTATCAACCGAGTCTTATACACCTTTACAAAAGATTATATCGGTTTTTATCTGTGATACATTATTAAGAATAAAATTTTAAATACTTATAAATGTTTCAAACTAAAAACTTTGGTGCTATATGATGCACTAATTCTCAACATCAAAAGCTTCATAATACAAATTCAATCTCATTCCCTTATCTATTCCCATTAATTCCCCCTTAATTTTCACTAACGTCTAAGCTAATTTCAACCCACATTAGAATCATCTTGATTATGCAAAATTAGAATCATCTTGATTATGAAAATTGCTTCTTGCACTCAAACTCTACCCTATCCGTTGATACTAGAGCTGGCAAACGGCCGGGTCGGGCTGGCTTGTTACGGGTTACACGGTTCGGGTTAACACGGGCCAAAACCTGCGGGTTGATATTCTTCACGGATGATCATTTCCTTTACCCGCACCCGTAACGGGTAAAGCTTGCGGGTTCACGGGTTAACCGGGATTGTTTAATTAATGTTAAAATTAAAACTTAATTAAGTTAATTAGGCATCACGCAGTTTAAGCTTTGATCTTCAATCTCAATTCAACACAAAAATCAAACCAGGATCCATTCAATTTCAACAAAAAATTCAATCAGGGATTCATTCAACACAAAAATCAAACCAGAATCCATTCAATTTCAACAAAAAATTCAATCAGAGATTCATTCAACACAGAAATCAAGAGCTGCATCTGCATATGCATCTTCAAAAGGGTCCTAACATACGTCTAAGTCTGCACTTTCTCAAACAGCATCAAGAAACCACTGTTTCCACCATTCAATCCCCTAAAATCATTACCAATAGCTCCAACTATCGAACTGAACACAATCAACATCATTTTAGACCAAACCCAAAACTAGAAATCCCCAATTTCAACTGTTGTTTCTGTAATAGAAATTAGCCACCGTTGCTTCACCGATTTCCTCCATTAACAGCATCAAAGCCTCTTGGTTGACTGCAGCTGCTTGAATGAGGCTACTTGAAATCTTCCATTCGATTCAACCACTGAACTAGATATCATCACCTTTCCATTAACATCAACCCCATTCATCTGATCTTTCCTTTTTTTCAATTAATTGAACTGATTTCCCCCTCCTTCAATTTCAGATCCATTTCCACCTCTTCAGCAGCTTCTGTGTCATCTACACCTCAAACCAGTTCAAACACTAACTCAATCATATCACACAAACCTTAATTTCAGAACCCCCATCTTCCTTGTTCAAATTATCAACTCAAACATCTATCCAAATCTTCAAATTGGCTAAACCCATACTTCAATTCCTCAACTCATGATCAATTTTACAGTAATTAGTTATGAATTCAAAGAACCCTAAATTACACCCTCTGAATTACCTTTTTCTTTGCGTCTCTAAATCACCTCCTTGAGTCATACAACCATTTTTAATTTCTTTTTAATTATTTTCTGCTTCTCTCGATCTCAAATAACGATTTCACTTCACAGAATCTTTCACAGAATCGTCCCAGACGAAGAGCAGGGGAGGGCAAGAAGAAAGAGGAAGACGAGAAAAGAGCACAAAGTGATGGACGCAAGGTTTTTTTTTTTGGTTATATATGATCGACACTTGGAATAGAGGTAAGGGCCTGAGGGGACACGCGGTGGGAAAATGGAACTGCGGGTTTACGGGTTGTACCGCGGTTTTACGGGCCGGGACGGGTTAGCCTGTTTTCCCACAAGCCAGTATTTCTCCAACCCTAACCGGCTTGTTTAGACACCAGCCGAGCCGGGTGCGGGTTTTTTACGGGCCGGGCAAACCCGCTGGTTTTGCCTTGTTTGCCAGCTCTAGTTGATACAGACCCACATGATTCACAGTTAGCAAGGTTCTCATGCATGTACGCTGAATGACAAGGCAAAGAATATTGAAGAGTATAAAACACGTAATCTTCCCACAAGGATCAGAAACTCATTAAGAAAAATGAAATAGTTGGAAATTTCTTTACCGAATCGGATTGAGTTCTCAAGGGTACATACAAAGAAGATGATTAGGTTGAAGGGTTTCGTTTATAAATTTTCAGATCCAAATAATTTTTTCTACCAATTTACTTTTACTGGTATTGTCAGTATCGGTTAATCAGATATATCGGTTTTTACCGAATGATATGTGCGTTGTTATCGTTCAATCCTTGTATCATCGATATTTTAAATATAGTAAAGATATTTTCCAATACACGATAAAAATCGATAATATCGGTCCATACATACGATGTTGACTACCCTCGCGTGAGTTACGCTGGCCAAGAATGAATATTCCATGTCTCACAATGACAGCCCCATATGGACAAAAGACGTTATTAGCCTGATTTTTAGTCTCTCAAACCAAAAAAAGACTCAAAGTCTATATTTTTTCCCAAAGCGGCCTCACAAGCTCCAAGCATCACAAGCTCTGCTTCAAAAAATAAATAAATCACAAGCTCATTTTAAAGTCATGTACAGACCCAAGACTTAGGCGTAGACCTCATCTAAGGCACATGAATCTAACCCCATAAGACATGTGGAGCTCATGTTCAAACAAAAATGGAGCTCATGCTCAACATCTTTCGTGTTCGACGAACACTTTGTAAGGCGTTTCATACCCTACACTTGACTCATCCTAAGAATAAAAGTCACTAATCCATAAATACATAATAATCAGTAATCAAAATCCAAACCCGCATTATTACTTATATATGGTGGGCAAACATGGGTTTATGGTTACAAATTAAAGTCGTCTAATTGATCTCGACCAAGTTTAATTCTTCCGTCGAATAATACCAAGTTTAATACCATTGGCTTATCATATTGGTGGTGGTAGTGGTCCTGGTGGAGCAGCAAGTAGCCTTGGTGTTGACTTTACCCCATAAAAATAATTATTGACAATTAAAACTAGTTCCTTCCTATATTTGTCAAAAGAGGAAACCAACGAAAATATAGAAAGCCAAATATGGGCTCTGTTCAGTATTTATTTATTTCACGTGCCATAAATACATAGTGCTTTCATGAATTTCATCTTTTTTTTTTTTTTTTTTTTTTTGCATCTTCTCCAGCCCCATTCCACGGTGTTTACGCTTCACCCACACAATGAAGCTTTCTTTGGCATTTTTTTTCTTCCAGCTACACGCCTACAGCTCATTTCGTTGCTTTCTCAAGCCAGCCCATATCGAACTATCTGGTGGCCCAACTATTTTTTTATTATATTGTGTACGGCGAGGGTAATTCCCACCGTCCCCCAGCCGACATAATTAGACACCATAATTTTTCCTGTCATTCAAAATTTTTCAACCGATCCTTGGTCAACAAAAGCCAAACTCAGTATAGCATTCTCGATTCAACTGTGTACTTGGATCTTACGTATTATCCATCCATCCATCCCAGCAGCTAATTTTGTCTAACTCGTTGGTTTTATCATTAGATCAGTCATTACTCCATCTGCATTAAAAAGCAACTAAAATAACAAATTAAAAGGACAATCTAGAGATTCTTTGTACACATCTAGGAAAAAAAATCTCATAGAGATTCCTGCTTGGGTAGTTCTCGACTTAAAAATGAAACATTCAGTTGACTGCAAAGACTTTTCCCCCTGACTGCAAAGAACGTTTTGCCCGTTGCATTTCTACACAAATTATTGCCATCGTTTACCAGAGGCTCGAAGTCCACCCATATATGCGCAATCCTATGGCAAGGACTGCCACCCTTTTCGGAATTTGAAAGCTCTAAACATCCAAAGAGACTGCCAGTGGTAGGGCCTTCAAAGCAGCTACTGCATATACTTTTCTTGTGAATTTAGGCAGTCTGATCTTAAGAAACTTTGACTTTCACGAATAGACATGAGGCAACTGTTAACTTTCTTATGTATTATTCGGAAGGATTAGTTGACACTATTATTCTCAAATCGTTTGAAGTTTATTTTTGGTGATATGTTTTTATTACGGTGAAATTATGGTCTTGCCAAAAATCACCAAATGTCAGAGGTACTATTTTTTTTTCTTCTGAAGCACACATATTTTTTTTTCTTCTTTTTTGTAAATAAGAATTCATAAAAAAAATTTGTAGGATCAGAATCTCGCAACAATTATGTTTCAGCGAAATTATCAATGGTATTGCACAATAGCGTCGCAGAACAATTTCATAAACGAGGTTAGTAAGAATCACGAGAAAGATGTAATAGTCTTGCGAAAATTAGAGAGCTTGCGAAGTTAACATTTGTAAGGTTGCGAGAATGTCGCAAGCTATATCCGAAAATAAAGGACAGATTAGCTGTCATCCACTATGTATTTTCCTTATAAATAGTCATTCGAGTTGTAAAGGAGGGAAAAATCTTTTTTGAGTAAGAAACAAGTAAATAGGAGAGAGAAAGTCCAGAGCAAAGTTCATTCTTGATTTCTTTATCTTTCTTGTATGAACATTCAAAAATTAATCAATAAAATTAAGAGTGTAAACCTAAAAATGAGTTGATCAACAATGAAATTATATGAGGGGTGTGGTGTAGGATTTCCTGCAACTACATAATGGCGCTAGAAACAGGGAGATTGAAGATCAAAAGTTGAAGATTGTTGGTTGAGAATATTCAAATCAAGAAAGTGATTAAATAAATCAGTGAATCAGTTAAAAGAAAGATGAGAAGAATTAATGAAATAGCAAAAGATTGGAGTGCAATATGATAACAAAAAGCTTGATCAATGAATTTCATGAAAACGTCAAAGGAAGAATACATAAACGAAATTTTGAAGGAAAGAAAATTATAGCGGTAGAAAAAATATCACCCTTGAAAGAATGGGAAAAGCAAAAAATTGCATTCATGGCTGAAGAAATACCAAAAGAAAATTTAAATCATACATCTTCGTTGGTCATCACAGTGCCTGTTACACGAAAAGATAAGGATACAAGAATAAAATCCGCAGGAGAATGGATGTTGAACAAAACTTTAATCGATACAGGAAGTTCAGTTGATATAATATTTTATCATGCATTCCGGGGAATTGGACTTAAAGATGAAGAAATGTCCAGTTCAGCATATTTTGTTCACGGCTTTGGAAAATCCATAACAAAACCTATAGGAGAAATAGTGGTGCGAATTCCACTTGGAGAAATCGAAACATATGTAACATTGTGTGTGGTGGATATGGAATCGCCATATAATATGTTATTAGGAAGATCATGGATACATGCGATAAAAGTTGTGGTATCAACGTTGCATCAATGTATTAAATTCCCCACTCCAACTGGAATAGGTGAAATTAGAGGAGATGATGACAATGCGAAATTATGTCATCAAAATTGAAGTAAGACGTTATGAAGGACAAGCAAAAAAGAAACAATTTCGCAGAAAATTGGTAAAGGAAGCAAAGAAGGAAGAAGAATTTAGAATATATATGATAAGGGCAAAAGAAGGCAAAGGAATACCCAGCGAAATTTCGGAAGAAGAGGAAGGACCCATAAAAGCAATTAATGAACCAACACCAATGGGAGAACCTAAACCCAGTTACACTGCCGCAGAACCAACAAAAGAAATAAATGTTGGGACTGTAGAGGAGCCTCTAATGTTGAGAATTGGAACCAAAATGGATATAGAAGAAGAAGAAGAAAGAACTGTCAACTTACTGCGAGAATATAAAGATATTTTCGCAGGAAACATGGATGAGATACCAGGAATAGATCCATCAATTGCTTGCCACAAATTGGAGATTAAAAAAAATGTGAGACCATTTAAACAGAGAATAAGAAAAATTGCAACAACTTACCATTCCCAAATAGAAGAGGAATTACAGAAAATGCTTGAGGCAGGAATTATTAGAGAAGCTAAATACCATGAATGGATAGCGAATATGGTCATTGTCCCAAATAAAAACAAGGGAATCGGGATTTGCATAGATTTCACTGATTTGAACAAAGCTTGCCCCAAAGATAGTTTTCCATTACCAGATATTCCTCAAATGGTGGAATTCGCAGCGGGAAATGATAGGGTATCATCTTTAGATGGGTACAAAGGTTATAACCAAATTATTCTCGCTGAAGAAGATCAAGAACATAATGCTTTCTTTGCCCCTAGAGGTTTATATTGTTACACGAAAATGCCATTTGGTTTGCGAAATGCGGGAGCAACATATCAAAGAATGGTAGAGAAGGTGTTCACAAAATGGATACACAAAACATTAGAAGTATACGTGGACGACATGTTAGTAAAGAGTAAAGAGGCTAAATACCATGTACAAGACTTGAGGGAGATTTTTGAACAAATGCGGCAGTATAACATTAAATTGAATCCTGAGAAGTGTACTATTGGAGTTGCATCGGGAAATTTTTTAGGATACATTGTATCAAAGGAAGGAATACAGGTTGATCCAGAAAAAATGCAAGCAGTTCGTGACATGCCAACACCAGCAACAATAAAAGATGTAGAGAAGTTGAATGGGCTTCTAGCTTCGCTGGGGAGATTCATTTCGCGATCATCAGACAAATGCAAATATTTTTTCGATATACTCAAGAAGGGGCAAAATTTAAATGGAGTGATGAATGTGAAAAGGCTTTTCAAGGAATCAAATAACATCTTATGAATACAACTATTTTGCAAAAGGCAGAACAAGGAGAAGAATTATTGATTTACCTTGCGACAACGTCGCATGCATTAAGTGTTGTGTTACTGCGAGTAGACGCAGGAGTGGAGAAACCCATTTATTACATTAGCAAAACTTTTAATACCGCAGAGAAGAATTACTCAAAGATTGAAAAGTTAATCTTATCATTAGTTTATGCATCATTTAAGCTCCGCATATACTTTCAAGCACACAAGATAAAGGTATTAACAAAAGTTCCAATTGAATCAGTGATGAAGAATTCTAAAAGATCAGGAAGGGTGGAGAGATGGAATGCACAAGTAGGCCATTTTGATATTAAATATGAAGTTTTGTCTTCACCAAAATCACAAGTTGTTGCGGATTTCTTGGCAGAATTTTCTTTAGAAGAAGATGAAGCAGTAGAAGAAATGATGGATGTAGAAGAAGAACATGGAGATCCAAAAGATTTATTAACAGAACCAAATAGATGGGACATATTGGTAGATGGATCATCAAATGGAGAAGGAAATGGAGTTGGAATTTTCTTAATTCGCCAGAAGGGATAAAAATGGCTTTTTCATTCAGATTGGAATTTGCATCCACTAATAATGAAACATAATATGAAGCTGTCATACATGCTTTAAAATTCGCAATAGAGATGAAACTAGAAAACGCCAGGATCACTAGTGATTCGCAGCTAGTTATTCGCCAAATAAAAGGAGAGTATACTACAAATGAACCATCCCTGAAGAAATACAAGAAGCTGGTTGAAGAATTGTCAGCGAAAATCTCAAAAATAAAATGGAGGCACATTTCAAGAAAGGATAATAGACTCGCAGACGCTTTTGATTTCATCTCAAGTATGATGACAGATCCAACTGCGAGATGCATAAATATACAAACACTTCTGTCACCATCAATCAATAAAGAAGAGGAAGATGTGGATATGATGGTCATATATAATGAAAAAGAAGAATAAATAAATAATGTCGCAGACTGGAGAATGGAACTTCACACATATTTGGCGAAAAGAGAAACACCAAGAAATAGATTGGAAACACACAAGTTAAAAAATCGAACAACGAATTATGAATTAAGAGATGGGTTCCTATACCGAAAATCTTTTAGTGGACCATCACTCAGATGTTTGACACGAGAAGAAGGAGAAAAGGTGCTGAAAATGTTACATAGTGGAGATGCTGGCAATCATAGTGGAGGAAGATCTTTAGCACATAGAGCAAAAATGCAAGGTTATTATTAGCCATACATGCATGAAGATGCAAAAAAAATATCAAGACGCTGCGAAGATTGTCAGCGACATGAAAAGAAAATACATGCACCAGGAGCCCCATTGTCATATTCAACCAGTGTATGGCCCTTTGGAAAATGGGGTTTAGACATTGGGGGGTCATTTTTACCAGGAACTGGACAAAGAAGATACTTAATAGTCGCAACAGATTATTTCACAAAATGGACAGAAGTGAAGGCAGTACAACATATTCGTGACAAAGATATCTTTACATTCATATTCGAAAATATCATTTGCAGATTCGGAATTCCTGCACAGTTGGTATCTGATAATGGGAAACAGTTCGAGGGGCAGAACATAGAAATGTTACTTAATGCATTCAAGATAAAGTGTGGAAAGTCAATTCCTTTGTATCCACAAGCTAATGGGCAAGTAGAAGCAACAAATAAAACAATTGCAGATATATTAAAGAAGAAATTGGAAGGACATCACAGATCATGGTGCGAACAAGTACATAATGCAGTATGGGCTTATAATACAACTAGAAGAGAAGCTACTGGAATGTCACCTTTTTGTTTAACATACGGAGTTGAAGCGGTGTTACCAACAGAAGTTGTTATTCCGACAACAAAAAGAGAAGCTTGGGAGAAAAATCTTAGTGCGGGTTTAATTTTAAACAAACTTGATGAATTAGAAGAAAAAAGAGAAAAAGCTTTACAACATATGGAGAATTATCAGCGAAGATTAGCTCGAGAATATAATAAACGTGTCAAAATACGTAAATTTCAACCAGGAGATTTAGTTCTGCGAGAAAAACCAATATATCAGCGAGAAAATGGTAGAAAATTAGCGAAAAAATGGGATGGACCTTACATCATTAAGGAGATAGTTGGAACATGAGCTTATAGATTAATGGACCCAGAAGGAAGAGATGTTGGTCATAGATTAGACAGACCATGGAACAGATTGTACTTAAAAAGATATTACCCGTAAGAAGCTTTGAGAAGTTATGAATTCTGAAAGAATAATTGCAGGATTATTCATGACAAAACAAGATCATGATGTGCGAAATTTTCGCAGAGAACAGTGACATAAAAGAAAGGGGCGAACCTTTATAGCGTACACCCTAGTTCGCGAATAAAATTTCGCAAGAGGCAAATGTAAGACCTAAAGTACGTCATATTAGGGGGTACCTGTTACATGGCTCAGAGAAAGGCTACACCGCTACCGGAACCTGAGTCATGGAGATTTGGGGTCAATAAAGCCCATCCGGAAGAGGCACCTTGGATCCTCAACTTAAGCATATGACTTAGGTTGGGTGACTAAGGTAATAAGGACTCTCCCAAGGAGTGCAGGTCTGATCAAGGCTCTGAGGTACACGGTTGAGTCAAGAGTGCCGAGGGCGTTTGAAGCGTCCTTGCCATTCTTGACAAGTCTTGGCTTATACTGCACTCGGCCTGAAGAAAACCCCACTTAGGGTGAAGTCTCGTAACCATAAACCCTATAGGTAAAAGGGATAAGAGGCTGCGAAAACAACTGGTTGTTGTTAAGAATGGATGGGAGGAGCTAACCTTGTATGGTAGAATTACGCCTCCTTGAAGGGGCAACCAGGGGGAAGATAAGGGCGGCACCCTCCATTAGGGAGATGATAAGTGTCTTAAGACGCAAATGTCACGAGGCTTATTATTCGCAAGGATAATTAAGGCTTGTCATATTTGTGCAACAATCCTGAAGAGGCAATAATACAAAAGAAAAAGATAAGATGAGATCAATGGGTTTTTGCATGAAAGTGCGAAGACGTCCTGCGATTTCATCGCAAGACGACAATGTCATGGGGCTTTATTTTCGCAAGAATATTTAGGCCTGTCATATTGTCGCAACATTCCTGAAGAGTCCATAATACAAAAGAAAAAGTTAAGACAAGATCAATGGGTTTTTTCATGAAAGTGCAAGGACATCCTGCGATTTTGTCGCAATGACAAGAGATGGCATAATAAGACCTTTAATTAGGAAGGCAAAATAAGACCATATAATAAAACAAACTAATTATAAGCATTCATAACAAATTATTTGTTGCAAGAAAGATAATGAGAGGCAAGTACGGGAATCGATATACAAGAAGCATTATCTTTCTTATCAACAAAATATTAAAATAAAAAGTTGACTCCAAAGTCGATTGAAAAATGTAGCTCTCAAAAGTGATAAAAATAAGACAGCTCAAGAAAACAAAGCTAGAAAAGAAGCTCAAGCTTCAATATCAATATCAGTAGCAGGAGATGACAAAAATTCTTCGCCAACACCCTCGCAAGCTTCTCCTTCATTTCGTCTTTGATCTTCGCCATGACTAGCATTTTGATTATCGCCAGCAATTACTTGACTAGCATCTTGATTATCGCCAGCAACTACTTCTTCAGGAGAAATTTCTTTCTCATTCTGATTAACACCAGCAGATACTTCTTTAGAAGGAATTTCTCCTTCATCTTCCGGGAAACTATCCTCTGCACCGCTTTCATAATCATAATCACTATCAGCAGGACGAGGAACTTCATCATCATCTACTTCTAAAGGATCAATTGATGTAGGAGGAAGAGAGTTGGACAATAAAATGTCATTTACAAGGACTTCACCTCGGAGATGAACTTGGCAAAGAAGTGCTCTTTGATGATTCATATCTTGAATATCCTTAAAATAAGAAAGATAATCAAGTCTTATTTCTTCCCGGTCGCGAGAACCAGTAAGGGTAGAGATGAGTAATGCATTCTCTTTGCGAATTTTAGCATACTTAGCCTCCAGATCAGAAATAGAAGAATGAAGATTCTTCTCAGACTCTGCGAAAAATAGAATACAAAATTTTATTAAGATAAGGAATTCAGAGAGATATGACAAAGAAAAGATAATTAAGGCAGTCAAACTATTATGACTACCTTCCTTTTGCGAAATAAGGTGTTGAATTAAGGATAGACAACTATTCTCCCAATGATCCATTGCGTCATCAAATTTATCTCCAACTAAACCTTTAAGTCGAGACTGAAGATTTTTCTCTTTAGAAACAAGGAAGGCATTGTTCTTCGCAAGAGAAGAATAAGATTCTTATAATTTGGAATATTGTTCTTTAAGTTGATTTGCCTTCACACTTAAAGTTATTCTACCTTGAATGAGTGTATCTCTTTCAGCGATAGATGATTCTGTTACTTCTTTAAGTTCATTTCTTAAAGAGCGAAGAGATTTCTCTTGGTCAGCACATACTTTTTGAAGAATATTAAGTTGTTGCGAAGATATTGCCATCTTGTTTAAATAAACTCGCTTCTCTTGAGATAAGGTTTTATTCTCATCTGATAAAGTTTCCATCCCTAAATTAGCTTTGGTTGAAGAATAAGAAAGACGAGATACTTCATTACTTAATAGATCTTGTCTTTGAACTAATTGGGTATTTTCAATGGTAAGATTATTTATTTGATCAAGAGAATATGAATAAAGGTTATCTAATTGGTTATATTGATCCATTAAGACTTCTTTATAAACACGGGCTTCTTCAACAGCAGATTCAAATTGATATCTCTCCATTACTCGTTTCTGATTTAATGCTTAACATGCGAAAGAGGGATTTAAAGGATAATTAAACATGGGAAGGATAAAACCATAGAAAAGGCAAATTAAATACATAGATGGGGAAATCATACCTCTTAATTCATCATTCTTCTTGCGAAGATTGTCACGATCCAGCAAAACATTATGAAGTTTCTGATTTTCAAGACGAAGAGCATTACATTCTTTTTCTAAAGCTGTCTGTGAAGCAGCTTTGTCAGAACCCAAATGTTTGCTCAGAATTTCGCAAACATTAGACTTGATGGGATCAGTAGAAGACTTCTTTCCATCATCCAGAATCTCAGATAAAACCTTGAAAGCAATATCTATCCCTTCCACGGTCTCTCTCGACAAAGGAAGAGACTTAGGTAGAGAACTAGTAGAGATAGAAGGTTGAGAAACATTCTCAATGGGAAGAGAAGAGGTTTCATTCGCAGAAGGAACCACAGGGGGAATTTCAGTCATAGAAAGATCAACTGGAGAAATGAAATCAGAGGCAGCATTTTTGCGAGTTGGAGATAAAGGTTTATCTTGCGAATATGTCGCATGAGATTTGGAAGAAATGAAGTCAGAGGCAGCGTCTTCACGAATTGGAGATAAAGGTTTATCTTGCGAAGATGTCGCAGGAGATTTGGAAGAAATGAGTAGGTGGAAGGGAACATAAGTTGGAACAACCTTGAGGTGGCGAGATTTCTTGTGAGTTTTATGAAGATCTTTATCACCCTGCGAATTACAATCTAGATAAGAAACAGAGGCAACAATATTGTTATTAGAAAAAGATAGTGTTTCTTACTACCTTCTCATTCGCAGACTTTCTTTTGTGTGCGACAACTTTGTGCTGTGATTTGGGATTGTTAGGGTTTTGAATTGTAAATTTAGTGTTGGAGCCGCTTTTGCTGAAATAACAAGAGTATGGGAATCACATAAATAACATCACAAAAGGCAATAAACAAGATTAATTTCAAATATATCAATTTCAGCAAAACTTATAAGGAAGAAAAGAGAAGACTAACCTTGATGAATCCATGAAAAATGATAGCAGGGAGATTGTCTTGAGGAAGATCACGAACTATGAAGATATAATTTGAAGATGAAGAAGAACTTAAAAAGATTGAAGAGGAAAGAAGAAAAATTGCAATAACAGAAGTTGCAGAAGAATGATGAAGTTGCAGAAAGAACAAAAGGAAAGAAGAAGAGAATGAAAATAAATATATATAGAGGGAATTTTTCCTCGAGAAAATAAACACGGTTTATACGGAAATATTTAAGCGGTTAAAACGTAACGGTTACAAAAGACGTGTCGAGAAATAAATGGAAGAAAGAATACGTGTGATAAATGTAGAATATGAGAAGATAAATATAGAATATGAGAAGATAAGCAGTTGTGGCATTTATCACATCGTTCTCTACTTTGCAGAGAAGATATGAGAAGAGGCAAGATGTAGGATCAGAATCTCGCAACAATTATGTTTCAGCGAAATTATCAATGGTATTGCACAATAGCGTCGCAAAACAATTTCAGAAACGACGTCAGCAAGAATCACGAGAAAGATGTAATAGTCTTGCGAAAATTAGAGAGCTTGCGAAGTTAACATTTGTAAGGTTGCGAGAATGTCGCAAGCTATATCCGAAAATAAAGGACAGATTAGCTGTCATCCACTATGTATTTCCTTATAAATAGTCATTCGAGTTGTAAAGGAGGGAGAGATATTTTTTGAGTAAGAAACAAGTAAATAGGAGAGAGAAAGTCCAAAGAAAAGTTCATTCTTGATTTCTTTATCTTTCTTGTATGAACATTCAAAAATTAATTAATAAAATTAAGAGTGTAAACCTAAAAATGAGTTGATCAACAATGAAATTATATGAGGGGTGTAGTGTAGGATTTCCTGCAACTACAAAATTAGGACTCCCTGAGAGTCACAAATATAGTTGGAGTAGAGTCATCTAATCTGGGGGTTTGAGGTATCCCTACATTAGATTTATCTACGAAGAGTTGTTTGAAAATACATGCGGGAAGAGTGATATCCCATTCTACAACTGAAGTTAAAGACATTACAAATTTTGCTAAAGCATCCGCTACTTGGTTACCTAATCTAGGAACATAATTAAAACCCAATTTTTTTTGAAAAAGATGTGCTATTCTGTTAGCCTCATCAAGACAGGCTTTAGCATGCCACGTGATATCCGGAGAATAACCCTGTAAGTATTTGAAGATGCTTTCACAGTCGCCTTCAATGCTGAAACTGTTAATCTGTTTTTCCTTAGCCCAAATTGTCGCCTGCAGACTCCTACAACTTCTGCTTCTTGTGGATATGCACTTGAGGATTTCCCTGCTCTTCCACCTTGACAATTACCTGCATCATTTCTTAAAGTTAAAGCATATTTGAAGGTAAATCTTTGGAGATCCAAGCTGCATCTACATTTATCTTTAGTGTGTCTGTACTAGGCGCCTTCCATGTGTGTTGTTTCTTCTTTTTATCTTTGTTGTTTCTTCTTTTTATAAGTGTCTCTGAATTTCCACTGCTAAACTTATAACTGATTTGGATTTACTTACAAACACTCTATCACATCTTTCTTTCCATATAAACCACATTTTGGTAAGGAGGAATTCTAAGGAAATGTCTGTTCCAGGGTTAACTAGACAATTTTTTTAGAGATCTATAATTGTACAGGAACTATCTAAGGATAGGTGAATTGGATTAGGAGAAGATACCCAAATTTCCTTAGCAAAAGGACAGTGGAAAGGAAGATGTTCAACGATTTCTAATTCTGTTTTACACATAGTGCAATGTGGCATTACCTCTCTGACTTTTCTATAAAGCTTAGCATTGGTTGGTAGGGCATGTTGGAGACAATTCCAAAGGAACATCTTGATTCTTTCAGAGATATTTAAACTCCATAGACATTTCCAAAAAGATCCAGGTAGTGCTAGACTAACTATATCCTGACATGATTCATTTAGCTTATCATACATAGATTTAACTGTAAAATCACCAGAATTTGTTAGCTTACATCTAAGTTAATCATTTCTAAGATTATGATACTTATTTTTAAACAAATGAAGAGTCTGCTATTACAACAGAACTTATAGGTGGGGGATTTTCATTGTCCCACATTGTTGTTGCTAGATTCCATATAAAGCAATCATCCGTCGCCTCGATTTGCCGGACCATTCGATGTTTGATGGATAAATTTTTGATGGGGGCATGGGGGACAAATGAGATGCTGACATGTGTATTTCCAATTAATTGCTTCCAACAAAATTTGTCTCCAAAAATATAAAAAAATATATTTTTGGAGAAAATGTTGCTTATCTTAATTGTGTATGTTTTATGTTTGGTATTTTTGGAAACACGATTTCTGAAAACAATTAATTGAAAATACACATGTCAACATCTCATTTGTCCCCATGCCCCCTTCAAAAAACGCTCCCATCAAAAATTTATCCCTGCTTGATTTCCTTCTATGTAGACGTGCCTAATAGTATATTACTGAATTTGGGTAAACCTATACTAGATTTCTGCAATCTGATTAGAATATACCATGGAGCGTCGACTTCCGAGGTTAGAAATATCGTTAAGTTCTCCGAGTCTGTTTCAAATTGGACTTTTGACCATCCTTGTTCCATTGCGGTTCTATAAGCGACGAGCATGGCCCAAGTTTCTCTTTAAGTGCAGTGGTGATACCTGGTGGTTGTGTTATTGCTAAGATTGTGCCAGCCTCCTCATTTCGGCATATATTACATGCTCTCCCGCTATACTGGGATATCCCCTTGTTGCTCCGTTCGTGTTAATTTTTATCCAATCTAAGTGGGGTTTGAGCCATCCCACGAAGATGGTTGTTGTTGCTAGCGTTGTTTGCGCTGGGTTTGGATTAGTTTACATCCCAGGAAGAACTGGTGGTAGGTGGTTTTGAGCCCAGGTATATTCCTGCTGGAGTTTGATGGCCATCTCCATTATATTCGTCGGATTTGGAAGTTGTTGGTGATAGACTGTGGCATTCCTAGCTATCCATAAGGACCAAAGAAGGAAGCAAAAAGCAGTGGTGACCGGGGCATGAGCTTTTATTTTGAGGAGTAGGGAGACCGTCGTCTGGTGGGGCAGTGGGGTGGGAATGTTATGAGTATGGTTTTTGTTGTTTGTGAGATGAAGTCGTAGGAGATTCCAGGAATCAATGACTATTTGACAATGGAGCAGAATGTGGCTGGACGTTTCAGGTCTAGAACTGCATTGAGGATATAGGTAGGAGTTGTTGAGTTGAGTTCGGTTGAGAATGTTGAGGGTTGGTAGACCCTCATTAATTTCTTTCCACGAGAAAAGCTGTACTTTTTGGGGATACTGGAGTGTCCAAAGGAAGGTAGTTGGTGGGAGAGGATTTTGATGGATTTGTGCAGAGTTACTGATGAGGCAGTTATATCCTGATGCCGTCATATATTTTCCGCTTTTGGTAAAAGTCCAAATTATCTTGTCTGGTTGATTGTTATGTGGGATGAGAATGCTGACGATTCGTTGAACTATGGGTTGAGGAAGTAAATTCAGCTTATGATGATTCAAGTTCCTTGTTGACTGGTCGATGATGCCAGCAACCGATTGTATGAGATAACATAGGGCTGGGTTAATGTTGTTGATGAATTGTATAATCCAATTTGATTGGATAGGGGTGTTTAATTAGTTTTCAATTTGATGGAAGAGATGATGTTTGAAGATTGGTATGAGCGATGCTAGTTGTCTCCATTGTGGGCTGGGAGATGACGGGAAGGGAGGGATGTTTTCGAAATTGGGTGTCAGGTATTTTGCATTATATAATGTGGCTAGTACGGAGGTAGGTTTTTCATGTATGTTCCAGATTTGTTTAATGAGAAGTTCTTTGTTGTGCTCCTTGCTGCTTCTGATTCCTAGTCCCCCCCTGAACTTTAGGTTTGTATAGCTTGTCCCTTCTTAGTGGGTGGAGCTTCTTGATGGAAGAGTCATGGCCCTAGAAGAAATTTGTTGTAATACGATCTATTTTTTATGGATGTGTGTAGGAAGGGTTTGTGTTTGCATGAGGTGATTGGTTGTAGGGGTAAAAGACGATTTTATGAGTGCGAATCTACCAGCTTGGTTTAGGAATTTAGTCATCCAACCTTTTGCCTTGCGAGTTACGCGCTGAAGTATTGGGGAAAAAATATGGCTGGAAGATCTCCCATATTTAAATTGCACTCCTAGGTAGGTGCGGGGGTTTGATGTCGTTGGCATATTGAAGACTTGTTTTAGTTCATCCAGTTGGTGTTGTTCTAGCTTCGGATGATGGATGATTGTAGATTTTGATGTGGTGGTGTGTTGACCCGCCGAATTTCCATAAGCTTGTAGCAGATGTTTGAGGTGATTGGTGCCTTCCAGAGTTGTTTTATATGTTATCAATAAGTCATCTGCGTATATGAGATGTAGTATTGGCGGAGCCATCTTGGAAATGCGAAGCCCTTCTATCTTTTTCTGGTTTTCAAGAATCCCCAAATTTGTGGATAGTATTTCCGCGCATATAATAAATATATAGATGAGAGAGGATATTTGTGCCTTATTCCTCTAGTTGGGGTGATGTACCCATGTGGAGTGTCGTTGGTATCAATTGAGTAGGTTATTGTTGATATGCATATCATATTATGATCTACAAAGGTAGATAAGAAGCCTAACCCGGTGAAAGCTTGTTTGATGACACTCCAGTCCAATGAGTCACATGATTTTTGAATATCTAGATTAAGAGCTATTTTGGGATCTTTAGTGCGGTTTGAGGTTCTGATGTAGTGAAAAATTTCGGCAACGATGACACTCTGATATGGGCTTACCAAAACTAGGAGTAAAGGTCTTATGCGATTGACCAGTATCTTTGAAATGATTTTATAAGTGACATTACAAAGCCCAATCGGCCTAAGTTAGGATGGTTTTGAGGAGTGATCAATCTTTTGGATTAACGTGAGGTTAGTATGGCTCACGAGAGGGTGAATATTAAGGTAAGTAAAGAACTTTAATTTAATTATTAACTTTCGGCATCTGATTTTGAAAGTGGTAGATGATTATCACATCCCGATATATATATATATATTTAATAAGAATGTGAAACGCGTAAAGAAGAATGAATCTTCAAAACTTGATTTCAATTCGTTATGTTTGAACGTAATATATACATTACTGTTTGAATAACCATGTCAACGGATCTTTATGAATAAAATTTTCATGTATAACATCTTATGTAATTAACAATAACGTCCGCAAAAAACACTTCCCCTAAGGTGTGAACGTGCCAAAAACTTCAAATATGTGACACCGATTCAATAATCCAAACGTGAAGATCACATGACTATTTAAATTTTGTTTGATTTGAATATTTCAATTTTTTGTATTCTAATGGGAAAAATTATTTCTAGCACAATTTATTTTTTCTTGTATACCAAAGCCTATCATTAAAATCATATATACGATGTAATAATAATTATTTATAATAATATTTTGACTATAAAAATATTGTACTATCTTTTGTTATCTTTTGTTAGCAATAAGGAAACTAATTAAATAAAAAAAATGAAAAATGTAATTAAAATTAATCTTAAAAAAATTAAGTAATAGAACCCTTTAAAATTCCTAAAATAACTCTTCTAATAACCCTCCTAAAAGAATACCTTAAACTAATTTCAAAAAAAAGCTCAAATTATCGTGTGTGGTGCGACAACACATAATCAGGGATGCACATTCCTTCCATCAATATTAGTCCATATCTAACTCAAGTCATTTCCTTAGTTATGAGGGGAAACAAATAAACCCTAGAAACAAAAGTTAAACTCATCATTACATATATAAATTTAGAATTAACAATAGGTAGGATAAACTTATTTATGAATTTGATTCCGTTCAACTTTTATGGACGGAAGATTGATGGAAGATTGAAATTCAGAACCATAACTATTATTCCCTTTATCCGGTTTCAGTTGATAAAATAAGATTTTTGTCTTGTCTTTAATTAGCACTTGATAAAATTGGTATTTCTTCACATATTTTCATAATTTGCATAACATAAAATTAGTGTAGAAACTAATAAAAATTAAGGAGTTGAATAAACTTGAAAGGTATATAAGGAAAAAAAAACTCCTATCACTTTCTTAATATCCGTGTAAATTCCATCAACTAAACCAGGATGAAGGGAATAAATTTTTTGAGGCTTAATTTCTTTTTACTCTCATCTAATAAAAATTAATCTACGAAATTAATTTCTTCATAGTGCTTAGTTTCTAAGAAAACCGATGACTATTGATGATTTGACAAAAAATCTTGTTACCTTATTCTTTGAAAATCTTTTATGCATTTCCGTGATTGTGATTTTGACTATTATCAATCCAATTCTTATTGAAAAAATGAGTAATAATCTTGTAATTTATTTGCATCAATAAGGTCATAAGTCCAAAAATAAATGAAACGTCTTATTAGGATGAACTCCCTAAATTCCATCTTTGATCGATGATTTTAATCTAAAATTAAGCAAATTCAAATTCTGGAAAAAATGATAAATTAACTATGTTACATCTAACACCCATTTAATCAAATTCATTTTCTTACCACTTCTGTCGTTTTGTTTTTCTCCATGAGCTTGAAAGAAGAGATTGATGGACACTTGGGGCAGTACATAAGAGGAAAAAAGACTGAAATTAAATTGGGGCCTTTTAAAACCCTAAGATTGCCCAAATAAAATTTACTACATCTTGGAGATTTGAATCGTTCTTTTATTAGGCTCATATGGAAAAGAAAACTTGTGCAGTAATATTCAAAATAATTGCCCATGGATCCTTACTAATCTAAGTTGAGAGAAAAGAAATAAGAAGTGATACAACACAAAAATGAAAGAATCACAGAGGATAACGATGAAGGTAGAAGTGATAAAGAGACAATAGCATTAATAATAAGGAAAAAAACTTGAAAGGTATATAAGGAAAAAAAAACTCCTATCACTTTCTTAATATCCGTGTAAATTCCATCAACTAAACCAGGATGAAGGGAATAAATTTTTTGAGGCTTAATTTCTTTTTACTCTCATCTAATAAAAATTAATCTACGAAATTAATTTCTTCATAGTGCTTAGTTTCTAAGCAAACCGATGACTATTGATGATTTGACAAAAAATCTTGTTACCTTATTCTTTGAAAATCTTTTATGCATTTCCGTGATTGTGATTTTGACTATTATCAATCCAATTCTTATTGAAAAAATGAGTAATAATCTTGTAATTTATTTGCATCAATAAGGTCATAAGTCCAAAAATAAATGAAACGTCTTATTAGGATGAACTCCCTAAATTCCATCTTTGATCGATGATTTTAATCTAAAATTAAGCAAATTCAAATTCTGGAAAAAATGATAAATTAACTATGTTACATCGAACACCCATTTAATCAAATTCATTTTCTTACCACTTCTGTCGTTTTGTTTTTCTCCATGAGCTTGAAAGAAGAGATTGATGGACACTTGGGGCAGTACATAAGAGGAAAAAAGACTGAAATTAATTTGGGCCTGTAAAACCCTAAGATTGCCCAAATAAAATTTACTACATCTTGGAGATTTGAATCATTCTTTTATTAGGCTCATATGGAAAAGAAAACTTGTGCAGTAATATTCAAAATAATTGCCCATGTATCCTTACTAATCTAAGCTGAGAGAAAAGAAATAAGAAGTGATACAACACAAAAATGAAAGAATCACAGAGGATAACGATGAAGGTAGAAGTGATAAAGAGACAATAGCATTAATAATAAGGAAAAAAAACTTGAAAGGTATATAAGGAAAAAAAAACTCCTATCACTTTCTTAATATCCGTGTAAATTCCATCAACTAAACCAGGATGAAGGGAATAAATTTTTTGAGGCTTAATTTCTTTTTACTCTCATCTAATAAAAATTAATCTACGAAATTAATTTCTTCATAGTGCTTAGTTTCTAAGCAAACCGATGACTATTGATGATTTGACAAAAAATCTTGTTACCTTATTCTTTGAAAATCTTTTATGCATTTCCGTGATTGTGATTTTGACTATTATCAATCCAATTCTTATTGAAAAAATGAGTAATAATCTTGTAATTTATTTGCATCAATAAGGTCATAAGTCCAAAAATAAATGAAACGTCTTATTAGGATGAACTCCCTAAATTCCATCTTTGATCGATGATTTTAATCTAAAATTAAGCAAATTCAAATTCTGGAAAAAATGATAAATTAACTATGTTACATCGAACACCCATTTAATCAAATTCATTTTCTTACCACTTCTGTCGTTTTGTTTTTCTCCATGAGCTTGAAAGAAGAGATTGATGGACACTTGGGGCAGTACATAAGAGGAAAAAAGACTGAAATTAATTTGGGCCTGTAAAACCCTAAGATTGCCCAAATAAAATTTACTACATCTTGGAGATTTGAATCATTCTTTTATTAGGCTCATATGGAAAAGAAAACTTGTGCAGTAATATTCAAAATAATTGCCCATGTATCCTTACTAATCTAAGCTGAGAGAAAAGAAATAAGAAGTGATACAACACAAAAATGAAAGAATCACAGAGGATAACGATGAAGGTAGAAGTGATAAAGAGACAATAGCATTAATAATAATCCAAGTTCCGGTTCCGTATGTATCTTTTCTTAAAATATAAAAATCATAACAACTCTTTTAACTAAGGTGAAATATGAGCCAATAACGATGGGGGATTATGCACTTTTTTTTAGGAAAGGTAGATTTATAAAAATTAAACTGAATGTACATCAAGTTTCTCTCTAATGAGAGTTTTCAACCAGTTTGGTAATTCACCAGATCACTTTTTTTTTACTATGTTTATTCATAGCTTCCCTTGTTAGAGTGTCTGCAATTTCATTTGAAACTCTAGGAACATGGGTGCAGATCCAAGAGCTAAAGGAGTTTGATAAAAACTTGCAGTCTGAAATAATATTGTTACTTGTCCACTTGACAACTCTTACTCCACCATTTATTGCATTGACTACATTCAAATAGTCTACCTCTAGATGCATGTGCTCAATTCCAACTTGTTTAGCCCATTGTAATGCTTCAAGTGCTGCAACTGCCTCTGTATGTTCTTCATCTTGTGCTGATCCTGATATGAAGAACGCTCCTCCAAATTCACATGCATATGAAAACATAATCAATCCACATCCTATAGTTCTGGATTCATTTATAAAGGATTCATCGAGATTAATTTTAGTGAAATTTCCACTTAAATACATTTCTAGTATGTGAAGACACATTATTATCATTATTATGAATGTATCTAATTAAATCCTAGTAGGCTATATCATGTTGTGTGTTCCTTTTGAATACTTCCACCTGAAATTGCACTTTATCAAAGACTATTGCACACCTTGTTTTCCAAATATTTCATAGTATAAAACATGAGTAAGTATCAACCTTAATTTCCTGCACAATTCTGTTATTGCCAACATAAGTAAACAAACTGGTAATCCAATCTTTGATACCTCGCCCATTTACAATTCCTGCAAGGTTAGCATTGATTGAATTGAATTCCACAGATTCATATTGGCTTGATAATATAAGAATAAGTGATCAATTGTTTCAGGTTCATGGTTGCAAATAGAACAAATATTCTCTATTCCCTGAATATGTCGTGAGAGTATGCTTCTAACAGGTAAACAGTCATTCATGCATTTCCATAAAAATGTTTAACCTTAGGAAGTAATCTAGTTTTACAAAATATTTCCCATGGAAGATTAACTTGTTCGTTTCCGTACACACTATTAATAACCAATTTGTAGACTTTTTTGACAGTAAACAGTTCATTATGTGATGGTTTCCACCTTAGAGCATCAATATCTGCAGATGGTATTCTAATTGCACATATTTCATTCACAGTTCCCCTATCAAAAAGAGAGTTTAGAATTTCCAGATTCCATTTACCTTCTTCCTGATCACAGTTGGTTAATTAACAAATACAAAATGAAAATTTAGTAAACCATTTCTATTTGGAATCCACTTGTCTTTCCAAATTGAGATATTTCTGCCATCAACTATCTCCCAAGTTTTATAAGTTCAAGACATTTCCGAATGTCTTTCCAAATGAAAGACCCAACACACTCATTGACTACATGAAGAGGGTTAGTATCAGGAAAATATTTGTGTTTAAGAATAACAACCCACAAAGAATCAGATTCAGTTATCATTCGCCATGCTAATTTAGCTAAAAGTGTAGTGCTGAGATATTCAGTCTGCTTGATATTTAGTCCTTCTATAACAAATTATTGACCGGTGATAATTACTTCGTTAACTTATACGAATTACTTCTAGTGAATACCACAATCAATAACTGTTAGAGAATTGCTCAGCCAAACTCGCAAGTTTTTCTTTCTCAAGCTTGTTATCAATGTTAGATGCAAAAAACTATATTTTGATTTCTAGTCTATTAAAGTCAAGTCTCGGACTAGGACTAGACTACGGTAGTTGAGTATCAGACATCACTAAATAACCCTCGAAGATTGAAGACTAAAAATAAACAAAGACATTTGGAGAACTTCATCGACAAAGAGGTGTGTGGAGACTGAACTATCCCATTTACTAACATCATTTACCATTTTATTTTATGAGACTGTGTTTTATGATTTTAGTAGATTTAATATTACAAAGAAGAAATTCGAGTCAAGCTTGTATTGATAAATCACTCGAAATATGATTCAAGCAATGGGTGTTCATAGATCCTTAACAACCTTGGTTAAGAAAAATTTGTTGTTCATGAACCATTTTTGTCTCAGGTTGATCATTTGTAAAATGCCCGAGTACTGATTTTTATTATCTACGACGATTGCGATTATTTCGAATTGCTTAAAGAGTGTTTTCAGAACATACTGAATTCCGGACAAGGGCAGGTAGGCGTAACCTAATGATCTGAATTTGAAAGTGGAATAGGTATGCATAACCCATGGTTCTGAGTTGGTGAATGAGATGGAGGTATGCATACCCAGTTTGCGTATCCCTGGGATATGAGTTCGTGAATGTCTAAGGCTACACATACCCAGTATGTGTATCCCAATAGTCTGAATTCATGTAGTGGCCCATAGGTATGCCTACCTTTATGCGTACCTACCAAGTACAAAACTAAGCAGATTCTCATAAACTATTTTTACAAATATGTATGACATTGCTACAACTCTGATAAACACTTCTAAGACAACCTTATTCACTAAACCACTTTGTTTTTGTGAATCATGGTTTATGTGTTGTTTGTTAATGAACACAACTTACGCTTGAAAGTTCAAAAGACATTTTTGCCAATACGAATCATCATTGCACACAACTCCAGAACCCTCGACCATATTGTATATTTTTTCTAATGTAATTTCAAGGCGGACTTCCACATGCTTATATGAATTCCTAATAAGAATTTCATCTAAACTTAGAAAGTGTTTACTTGAAACTCAAGTTATCATAGATTGAATTCAAATCCATCCAGAGTTTTGAAAATATATAAATAGAGAAACTCATGCAATATGATTTCCTAATCACCGACACTTTTATGTCTTAGTTGCTTTATAGAGTCGTCCTCTAAAACCTAGGTTTCCTCTAAGAAACATAATTAGGTTACGACCTAAACACTTCACTCAGGGATTCGTGAAGCCCGCATGACTATCTTTTTACCTGATAGTTCGTGTATCCAGATATTGTTTTTATTAATGTTTGAGGTTCTTGTTATCTCAGATCAGGAACGAGATAGATAAAAATCGCAAAGTTCTGTTTGTCTACGACTTTGTGATTCCTCAAGATAGATATCTTAACTCTTATTTGATTTGTTTGGATTGGTCTTGAGAGGTGTGGTTAGTATTCCAGGATCCTCCCTCGTATATAATAAGATAGTGTCCATCTCCTCCCTCGTATATTATAAGACCTAAAAATGCATTTACACTTAATAGCTAAATCCAGCTAGTTAGAAAATAAAAATAGATATGTCAATATTTCTTCATTTCTCTAGGTGCTTCAATGGTTCAAAGTGTTCAACTACAGTACATAAGGGTTTTCGATATAATGACTCATGTCTAAGCAAATAAGTTTCTCACCAGAGACGAACTCTGAAACAGATAAAAAATACGAAAAATGGATCATTTGTCCAAATATTTTTAAAACATGGTTCTAATGGACGAGTAAAAATTACTATGGGTGAAATGGACAATAAAAAAATATTAAGAATGAAACTGAAATCATCCTGGCTTAAACTTAAAAAAGAGCGAGGATGAAACTGGATGGATCCTGATGTAAATTAAAAATAAAAAAAAGTATTTGAAATAGTAGGATGAAACTGTTTACATGTTGGCTATTTTTACGATCTCGTCTATTTAAACAGTATCAAATTTTACATGTCTTTTTCACCCAGAAATTGTCGTTATTGGATTAATTGATCAATTTTGTGTAAAAAAAACGGATCAAAAATCTAACACATTGTGTAGTGTACATTTTTATATCTTCGTGCAAGCACATTCACATTGGGTGAATCCTATTACAGGCATTTGATCACATTAATTAATTATCCCCAATGTTGGAAAATTTGATTTATTGATCAATCTCATGTCATGTTCGCAGATTCGGTGGTAAAATGCACGCTCCCATCAAAATCACATACACGTGCCCCCGACTAAGATAACATAATCAAAGTACGAAACTTATTATGTCACCTAATTAACAATCGAATATTACCGAATTATCGTCTGGTTACATTATTGGTGGATCGAGGTGTTGAGAAACCAAGCAAAACAAATAAATTATTTTCATTCGAATGATTTTCTTTTTTCGCCAGATTTTTTCTTTCTTTTCTTGTTTTTTCCCCAACCCATATTAGTCTGCTTCCAAGTTGTACCCAGAGCATCCAATAAAAAAGTCCCTGTCATTTCTAATCAAAATTTAAGGAACCTTGAGAAATGAAATATCTAAACTAAATTGTAGATATGGCAAGCCATTCAGCACCATAAAAGATGGTGTGTCCATGACTTTGCAGGATTCATGAGATCTCTCTAAAAAGAGACATCACCAAGAAATCTTTGTAAGAAAACAAAATCGAACGGCTAAAAATTCTTGGAGTGCACAATCGAAGTGAATGCACCTGCACATCACATTATACCAAGTATATTGAATATTTTTTGGTCAAATAAATTTATTTAAATTCAGCCAACCAAAACCTCAAAGGCTGAGCATAACTATTAAATAATGTAATAATGAAGTTGTGGGTAACCTAGAAATGCAGGAGCATGATCAAGTTGGGCTGTCGACACGGGATAAGAAGATGCGAGAGTGTGTTTTCATTTATATTTAATTTAATTTAACCCCCCCAATTTAATTTAATTTTATTCCAAAGAAATTTTGATTTCTAAGAAAGAGAAAGTCAAAAGGGAGAAGATGCACAATACATGGTCGAGGACGAGAGAAAACTTCAAAATCAAGTAGTGGTAAGTAGTGTTAAAGTAACGTTGTCTATTTTTGATTATTTCTTGGCCTTATTTCTTCCTTTTTGTTCTGAAGAAAATAACAAAAATAAATGAAAAGGAAAGTCGTACCTTATTTCGTCTATCTCCAAACAATTGATTAAGTAGTATATAGTTTATATCTCGTTTTTCATAAAATTTGAAAATTCCGTGTATTGACTTTCTCTTTGTTCAAAATCCCACCCATATAAAAACTTTCTTCTCTCATTCTCAAAACTCACTTCAAAAAACAGTTCATCAAAACACAACTCCCAACTAACATTTTCTCCATCTCTAGACTTCTCTAGACTTCTAACATCTTCATTAATTTTGTGTCAGATTTCTCATCTCTAAACATATAAATCTTGTGATCTTTTCGGTTTTCATCGTATAAATCGGACCCCAACTTCTTTAGGCTTACAACAAGTGCTAGCTAGCAGTTTTCAAATGGCAGACATTGATATTCCACCCTATTTTCTTTGTCCAATCTCTCTAGAAATCATGAGAGATCCAGTAGCAGTATCAACAGGAATTACATACGATCGTGAAAATATCGAGAAATGGTTATTCACCGGGGAAAATACTTATTGTCCCGTTACCAAACAGGTATTGTTATTAGAGACAGATGATTTAACTCCAAACCATACTCTTAGAAGATTGATTCAAGCTTGGTGTACCCTGAATGCTATCGATAGGATACCAACACCCAAACCGCCAGTCGATAAGATGCAAATTGTTAAACTGCTCAATAATGCAAAGTCGTCGGTCCAGTCGCAGATGAGATCTCTTCGAATGTTAAGATCTATTGCTTCCGAAAGTGATCGTAACAGACGTTGCATGGAATCAGCGGGAGCGGTTGAGTTCTTGGCATCACTCGTGAAGGTGACCAACTCTGCAGCCATTGAGAAGAATATGGGTGATAACACCAATAATGAGCAGGTAACTAACGTTAGCGACGAAGCATTAAGTGTTCTGCATTACCTTCAAGTTTCAACTACAGGTTTAAAGAATCTCATGGGAAAAAACATCGACTTCGTTGAAGTTTTGATGCAAATATTACGTAATGGAAACTACCAATCTCGAGCATACGCAGCATTATTGTTGAGGCCAATGTTTGAAGTAGCTGATCCAAATCATTTGATTAGTTTAAAACAAGAACTATTCGTAGAAGTGGTCCGTTATTTACGTAGTCAAATATCAAACCAAGCCTCAAAGGCTTCGATACAGATCTTAGTGGAGACATGTAAATGGGGAAGAAACAGGATTAAAGCAGTCGAAGCCGGTGCAGTATCGGTTTTGATCGAGTTTCTTCTTGAAACAACCGATAAAAGAGCCTGTGAAATGATACTGACCGTTTTAGATCAACTGTGTGGGTGTGCCGAAGGAAGAGCAGAGTTGCTAAAACATAGTGCAGGGCTCGCTGTTATATCGAAAAAGATTCTTAGGGTTTCGCATTTAGCAAGTGAGAAGGCAGTGAAAATTCTTCACTCAGTTGCTAAATTTTCTGCAACTCCTATCGTCCTTCAAGAAATGTTAGCAGTGGGTGTTGTTGCAAAACTATGTTTAGTTCTTCAAGTCAACTCTACAACCAGAACTCTTGAGAAGGCTAAAGAAATTCTTAAGTTGCATTCCAGGGTTTGGAGAAGCTCCCCTTGCGTACCTCGTAATTTGCTCTCTTCCTATCCCTCTTGTTGATCTCCACAAAAGGATATTTTTTATTTTTGGTAGATTTCTTATAATTTTTTTTTTTGTAGATATCATTGAATGAAACAACACGTAAAAATGGATATGAAAATCATATCCAGAAACAAAAATATGTCACCGAACATACAAAATGAAACAGTTTTTTTTCTTTCTTCACTTGGATTGTTATTTAATGTTTACACTTTTCAAATTTAACATGCAAATTGCTAAAATTGGGATGATTTTCCTCCTCAATATATTGTACTACGTACTAGTTGAACAGGCTCATTTTCAAGATTCAAAATTGTAATTAATCTCCCGAACTTAATTTTCTTCGCTCGACAACTTGTTCAGTAACAGCAACCCCGGATGGAGACCTTAATGATCAGTCCATTGATTGAACCGGATCGAATGGATATACATAAAGGTAGCTGAATAAGTTGTAAGTTGTAACCACAATAATGCAACTGGGTGTAGGGTTGACAACGAGATGCAGAGTAATCCAAATGCAACAATTTAATACGAAAGTTTGAATTCTTATTCTTATTAATGTGAAGAAGTACCGGTAGAATTATTCCATTGGTGGATACTTTATAAATTGTAAGCTGGCGGCCATGGAAGGCTTGGTCAAGAATGGCTTGATCTAGAGAGAAGAAATCCATACCAAGCTGTAGCCTAACCCAAGATGAACTGATGAAGCCAATGATTGCGCTAAAATACCTGGCTAAATTGGAGCCTATGCCATTTAATTGAGGCCTATAGATACATGACAAAAAGGACCATTAACAAGTAATTTCTAGAAACCCCTTATCCACTATTTATGTTAATGCCTAATATGCCCTTATTAAATTAGTGATGATTAATTAAGTTAATATTTGTTAAATTAATTAGTGTTTGAGTTTGATTATAGTGTTAAGATTAGAGTAGAAATTCATTTTCTTTTTTAAGCTTTGGAGGGAAAGAAGAAGTAGAGGGAAAAAAGAAAAAACTAGGGTTTGTGATTTTCTTAGCAAAAATGAAACTTTATAGTGATGATGAAGACTTTAGTAGTGATGAAGAAGTGGGTGCATCAGATTATCATGATTTCGATCCTACCGAATTGGATAATTTGTTGAAAGAAGAAGAGGATGTCAACCAAAGAATGCTTGAGGATATTATTCAAGCACAAGAACAATATCGTCAGGAAGAAGAAGGTGATGATGCTTCTAATAAACAGGTATGAGTTGTAACGATCTACAAACATGTATTTGCACGTCTCGATCGCCAAAAAGGAAAAAAAAATTCAAAATCTTTTTCCAGAATCGGTTTATTCAATAGCACCATATAAACCGATTCTGGGTAAAGTCCCCAAATTGGGTATCATAATCGGTTGTTGTTCATCACCATATAATACGAATGTAGTAAATTTTTGGCGCGATGGGTACGTGATCAAAATCGGTTTATGTTTGTGATGTGCATATGATGATTCCTTCACTTGAATAATCATGTAGAATACACGAAGTTGACAATCGGTTTATTTACGTGTATATATAATCCGATTTTGGAGAAAAAAGTTACAGGACAAATATGAACAAAAATCGGATTACATGATACGAGACATGAACCGATTGTAAACTTTGAAATTTTTTCGTCAAGTCCTTAATCGGACTTTATAGTTGCACATATAAACCGATTATCGGTAATCGATTTTCTCGACTGTAACATATAAACCGATTTTGGATCCTCAACTTGTTGATATTTGTTGTAGATTGTTGTGGCGTTTGAAGAAGATCAGCCCAAACCCGTATCTCTGCTGGGTCATGATACCTCTGCCCACTATTTCACCGATTTGGAATGGAAAGAAAGAAACGATGCAAAGCAATGGTATCAAATGCGCGTTAGCTTTAGGCCGTCATTCAAGTGAAGATCGTTTGGAACTTGTTTGTGAGAGAGGTGGAAAGCAAAAAGGTCACTGGGCAAAGGACAGACTGTACGTGAAGACGACAACAGGGGAATACATTACTAAATCAAAGAAGTATGGTTGCCCATTTAAGATTATAGTTAATAGACCCAAGGGACCCAATGGTAAGGTATACAAGCTCTCTAAAGTGATGAATGGTTGTCATAATCATGATGATCCGGAATCTCTTGTTGGACACGCGGCCGTTTGCGGGTTGAAACCACATCAATTGGAAACGGTGAGGTCGATGAAAGCGTGTAAACCAAGTGACATCCTTAGGAAGATTAAGGAAGATGATAAGAATAACTTGTCCACTTTGAGGCAAATTTATATGACAAGAGCGGCATTTATGAAAAGGGAATTGGATGGTAGAGCGGTTATGGAACAATCTCAGTGGTTAGCCGATCAACATGGATACACAATAAGGAAGCAGGTATTGGAAGGCAAAGTGACTCGTATTTTCTTGGCGCATCCGGATATGATCAAGTTGGCCCAATGCTTCTATCAAATTTTGTTAATAGATTGTACGTACAAGACCAACAAGTACAACATGCTGTTGTTAAACATTGCTTGCCATACTTCCGACAAGAAAACTTTCATGGTAGCATGGGGGTTTATGGATCGGGAGAATGATGTGAGTTTTACTTGGATGCTATAGACGTTGAAAGAGATATACCGTGGCGATCAAACTCTGAGGATCATAGTAACAGATAAGGACCAAGCACTAATGAATGCCATATGAGTGGTCTTTCCGGACGCTAAGCATTTTCTTTGCACATGGCACATACAATGCAATATTAGAAGTAATTGTAGGGATCATATCCAAAAGCCAAAGCCACAAAAAGGTACCGCTCGTGAAAAGGCCGAAGATGAGCGTCTTCAAAAACTAACTCCGGAACAACGAGAGGAGGACAAGAAGAAAAGGAAAGCGGAGTATGAAGCGAATGGGTTACTATGAAAGGCTTTTCAACATCACTGGGATTTAATGGTACGCTCAATATCCGTGGCCGAGTTCGAATCCTATTTGGAGAGTTTTATTGGGCTATGGAAGAAGGATTACGAGAAATGTGCGGTTTATTGCTTGAAGGAATTGTTGGATACGTACAAGGAATTACAAGAATGAGACGACAAGTATCACAGAAGGATCTCATGGACGTTTGAAAATCTTTCTCTGAGGGAGCCAAAACACTGTGGTTACAGTACAAGAAGCCATCCATGAATACACCAAGGCTGATATCATCAAGATAACCGCGCAAATGGAAGAGAGTAAGATGAAAATCATCACAAGATACAAGAATTACCATTGGTTGATTAGACGTTTAAACTATACGGTGTCTCACTGGGCAATCATTTATATGATGAAGGATTATAAATATTATATGGAAAAGGAGATGGGGAGAAGAAGAATTGTATGTTCATGTATGACGATGACGGCCTTCGGATTTCCGTGTCGTCACATGATTGCGAGGTACCAACAAGAAATTCCTTTTGAAATCGTTGATCCGTTTTGGAATCAACTAACTTTCAAACTACCCCCAACCGAAGAACCACTCGAATCCTTTGTGGAGACGGATATTGGAAGAGAAATCATCGAGAAATACGCAAAAAAGGATGGTTTGGGACGAAAAGTTTTGATGTACGACTTAAAACTAGCCGCTAACCCCCATATGGTACCGGTCGGAGAACCAATGATGCTACCGCCGACGGGTAGACCACCTACCAACATGGATAGGAAGGAAGAAAGGAACGAGTTTAAGGTTGCAATGAGAATCGGAAAAAACCCGTTATTGAGTCATAAAAGAATCTTTTCTCAACATGAGCGTGAAGACGCTAAATATGAAGATGCCAAGGTTCTAAAGAAAAGGGGTCGACCGAAGAAGGGGGAATGCGGGACAAGTAGCGCTCAAGCCAAGACAAATGTTTCAAACGTTCCTTCACAAATTGAGAATGAAGAGGCACCGTCTAAGAGGAAAAAGGTTCGACCAAAGAAGGGAGAAAGCGGGACAAGTAGCGCACATATGGTCCTTTCAAATGATCCAATCGCTCCTTCACAACATGAGGATCCAATCGATCCTTCTCAAGAAAGTCAAGCGCCAAACAATCTAATTGTTCCTTCTCAAGGGAGTCAAGCGAGTACAACACGAGTATCAAGGATACATGCATGGAAGGGATAAGCAAGACAAATGGGTTCTATGGTGACTATAAGGGCCACTCTTGGTGGTGGAAGCACGCCTAGGGATGAATGCGGTAGACCCCATCGAACGTGTTACACCATATTCGAGGAGTATTACTCGAAACTTCCTGAAATCGTTAAGCCCTATGTGTTATCTACCGACGACGTGTATGCGGATGGGAATTGTGGTTATCACGTTGCGTCGGAACAAATAGGCCATATAAGTTTGGTGGACGGTGAGAACCTAACCCAATGTCAATACTTTAGAAAGATGATGGCCTTGCGCTTACAAGAAGACAAAGAATTTTACATATCGATGATGAAGGAAGGAAAAACAAAACAAAACAAATAAGTGATTTTTGAAAAAAATGGTTTCTAGAGTACAAGGGCCAAAGAGGAATGGACCAATTACTCGACAATATTGGATGCGTATGCCTCTATGTGGTCATCTCTTAGCAGAAACGTGGAGTTGCGTTGTTCATCTATTTGGTAAGGGATCATGCTATACATACGCACCAAAATACACCATTTGGGATGAATCGCTTAAGGATCGGAGAATTGTTTTATTCAAAAATAACAACATACATTATATCGGTCTTAGAGTACGTGATAATTGTCCATTACCACCGGTAGATGGGTTTTGAAAAAGCGGGGGTCTAACAACACCACCCAATATTTCGCTTAGCAATCTGTATGGATTAAATCCGAAATACTTTCTAGAGAATCAACTAGACAATCAGACTCAATCTAGGTAAAAGTATCTCAAGGAGTTAATATCTCTCTCTTGTTTTGATTTACTCAAGCTAATAGAAATAAGCGAGTCTTAATCAAACACAATGAATAACTTGGACGGTACCAAAGACCAATATCCAAGGATCAATCAATGACAACCAAACAACCAAAGGTTGGATTATACCAATTGATGATCTACACGCACAACCTGTATTATTTCAATTATAAAGATAAACAATATAATGCGGAAACTGAAATAACACAGACACCAGAAATTTTGTTAACGAGGAAACCGCAAATGCATAAAAACCCCGGGACCTAGTCCAGATTGAATAAACACTGTATTAACCCGCTACAGACACTAGCCTACTCCAAGCTAACTTCGGACTGGACTATAGTTGAACCCCAATCAGTCTCCCACTGATCCAAGGTACAGTTGTACTCCCTACGCCTCTGATCCCAGCAAGATACTGCGCACTTGATTCCCTTAGCTGATCTCACCCACAACTAAGAGTTGCTACAAGTCTATAAAAAAATCTGTCTCACACAGACAAGTCTATCAAAGGATCAATCTGTCTCCCACAGAAAAGCCCTAAAGTTTTTGTTCTGTCTTTTGATAATAATCAAGGTGAACAGGAACCAATTGGTAATCCGGTCTTATATTCCCGAAGAACAACCTAAATTAATCAATCACCTCATAACAGTCTTAATCGTATGAAAGCGAAACAAGATGTTGTGGAATCACAAACAATGAGACGAAGGTGTTTGTGATTACTTTTTATATCTTGCCTATTGGAGAAATCAAACAATCTCTATCCAATCAATATGATTGTACTATTATGATAGAAGATGCAAGATCAGATCACACAACTACGATAAAAGTAGTATCGGCCTGGCTTCACAATCCCAATGAAGTATTCAAGTCGTTAACCTGGTTTTAGAAGAAGAAAACCAAAGGTTAAAGGAGAACCGACTCGATCACGAAAACTAGTAGCACACATAAGGTGCGTGGATTAGTTTCGCAGAGTTGCTAGATGTCCCCTTATATAGTCTTTCAAATCAAGGTTTTGCCTTAGTTACAAAGCAATCAATATCCACCGTTAGATGAAAACCTGATTTAGATTCAAGATAATATTTCTCAACCGTTAGATCGAAAACTTAGCTTGTCATACACAAATGACTGTACGCTTCTAGGTTTGTAAACCGCACCCAAACGTGTACAGTGTTGGTTCAACAATAGTCTAACCAAAAAGGTTAACCACAAGAGCATTTCATACCAACCATGTTCTTCTTCACCATAATTAGTTCAAATGACTCAAGTAAACTATTTAAGAGAGTTGTTCAATTGCAAGGAAATCTTATGTAACTACATAAGACACAATTGAAGCAAAGATTATTTGATTCACAAGAATCGGTTCATAAACTTTAATAGCCATGGTTTGCAAAAGCATTCCTTAGTATTTTAAGATTAATTCCAGAGATCATCTTTAGATATATAACCTTCTCAAGTTCGCAGACTAGGTTCGCGGACTTAAGACACCGGACAGAGTTTACAAACTCCAGCAGAAATTCTCGGGTTTGAGAACTTCGCCGGTTCGCGGACTGGGTTTGCGGACTGGGTTCGCGCAAGTATTTTGTCAACTCCAGCATAAAATTCTAGGGTTTGAGAACTTCGGAAGTTCGCGGACTGAGTTCGGGGACTTAGCACTTGTCGTACTTCCGGTTCTCTTGATCAACAAAGTTCGAGAACTTCGGTTCAAGGAATACATTGGTTATGTAATCTAAACTCTCATTCCAATCATTGAAACATTCTTAGAGGACGTTATATAGTTGTTACACCGTTTCTCGTCAAATCAATTTTCAAAGTGATTGAAACATTCATGACTTTCGTCACTAGGTAAAGATAAACTTGGTCAAAGAGAAAAACTTACCAACACATATTTCGAGATATAGATAGGCAAGGTATACTCGGCTCGAAATACCAAATGTGTATGATCTAGTCTATATATATATAGCATACGACTTTTTTCTCAAAGAGTAGGAGATAGAATAGATAGACTTTTGAGTGACAGTTAAGCTCAAGTCTCCACATACCTTTTTGTCGAGAAGTTCCACCGGTTCCTTGAGTAGTCCTTCTACTTGTATGATGAGTCGCCATGAAGTCCTTGAGCTCAACTACACTTATTATCCTAGTCCGAGACTTAGCTATAAGAGATTAGAAATCAAGACTTATAGTTTTGATCACTAACATTGACAAACATGCTTGAGATAGCAACGCATGCGAGTTTGACCGAGCAGTGCTCTAACAATCTCCCCCTTTGTCAATTTTAGTGACAAAACTATCAATACATATGGAATACAAAAAAGGATAATGAAACTTTAGTAGCTCATATTCCACGTGTCTAATCTTCAATATTCCTCGAAATATTCGTCACTTCCAAGTACTCCAATGATCCCAAAGGTTGTAAGTTTAGCACCATCATTGTTGAAAATCCGTAGCTATAACAATGAGAAAGCATCGGTCTCGATCATTGTTATACAATGTCATAGTATTATTACACAGTGTCAAATCTCAATTGTATCACAACTTCAACAATAATACTATGGTGATATGTATCACTCCCCCTTAGTCAATACTCCATCTCACATGAAAACCACTCCCCCTTACACAATGATCCGAAAACCATATGTATTTGTAGTGTGAACTACATATTAATTCTCCCCCTTTTTGTCAATAAAATTGACAAAAGTACAAGAATGGGTTCATAATGAAATTTCCGTAAGAGACATTTCATGACTGAGAGAAAGAAACACACATCATCTTATTTAGATGCAATCATATAGCCGAAGTTAACAACATTCATCAAGGAGTTTAAAGATACAAGATAACCCCTCTAAAATTCCACAACCGCACACCTCTCAAGATATAACCATTAAGCACAAGTTCAAAAGAACTCTCCCCCATTTGATGTCATTCCCGAAAGAACAACAATGAGCGACCTTAATTTCAAGAGAAAAGAAGGATTTTTATTGGACACCAAAACCATGTGAATGATTTTTATATCCAAAACTCAATCAAATTAATCATAAGTAAACCCATGATTAGTTTAATCGGAATACATAATCAAATTAAACACAAAAGTGATCAATTTAATTCATTGTGCTCGACATAAGTAAACTTACGGAGCAACGACTAAGTTAACCACACAAGAGAGTGATTGGCTTAATCGTTCATATACTCAATACAAGAGAACTTGCGTAGTAATAACTAAATAACCAAGATAATGATTAATTTAGTTCTAAAATGCTCAACATAAAGTATCTTACGGAACAACCAACAAGGCTAATAAAAAATAATCAACTTTTTCGTATCGTGCTCAACATAAGACACATTACGGAGCCTCACGGTAATACAAAAAGGATGGATCAATGAAGATCAATACCGTGGAATACACAAGGATTCATTCTTTTGCACAAGCATATACAATAGCAATAATCCTTGGATACAAAAGATTTTAACCTATCTTCCGCAAAGATTGACAATATAGGCTTAACTTTTGTATTTGTCAAAAGTCTATTCATTCTTAAACCAATAAACGAATACCGATCATGAACGACTTTACTTTTGACAAAATATGGAACAACATAGTTCATGGACGTAAACACCAATATCCCATATCAAATTGCAATATAACAAATCATAAAGATTAAATACTGCAAATCATCATCCTCTAAATATTTTTAGAATTTTATACCAAAAAACCTAAAAAATAAACACAAGAAGATGAAAAATAATAGCTATGTGTAGTCACAATCATCGTTATTCAAAGCACTAGTTATTCTTCCAACTAAGCCAAAAAGAAGACATACTAGGAAACAAGAGTAAATCAACAGGCTTAAAAGAAAACAAACTCTAGTACAATTTCCGAACACAAACTAAAATGTGGACGGTTCAGGAACTTCACGAGTCATGGGGTTTTTGAGCTTGTGAACGACAGCATTCATTGCACCCTTAGAGAGGTGATTCTCTTTGCGAAGATCATTGATGTAAGACTTTATGAAACCAAGGTCAGCAGTAACCTTTTCCAACTCATTTTTTAATGCATCAAGACTTTTCAGAGTTACAACAAGCTCTTGTTTTCCTTCTCCAAAGTACTTAAGAAAGTCGTGAACAACTTCATCAGAAATCATATCATCTTTTTCAGCATCCTCATGAACATAGGCAAAGTAACATGAAGCATTATGATGATCTTCATCTACAAGAGTTCTTTTCTTCTTAGATTCGACAACAACTCCTTTGTCAAGGAATCCTCTTGCAAAACCACCATAGCAAGATGAAGAACAAGACATACTTGATAACCCAGAAACCACCCTAGAGTATAAGTACGCGACCTTTGCAACTTAGGGTAAATATTTAAAGGTTTCCTGAAGGAAGGATTTTAGGGTTTAAACTGTTTACTCGTGCCAGAGTAAAGATACCGGAACGAGTATAACACTACCCAGAAACGTAATGCTCACAAGTAAAACACTTGAGATTAAGGCACAGAAAACTCAAGTTGTACCAAGGACCAAGAAAAAGATAAACTTCCTAACAACGAGAAATGAAAAGTTAGAGCAAAACAAATACTTTAAGTAGAACTAGTCTGCAAGAGTTTAGCTATAGACGATAAGAAAATAGTTCTACTCAACAGACCAACCAACCAAAAGTATACCTATTACCACATCTTACTCAATAGGATTTTTATGAGTAAGCTCTTTAAACCTTGTGATTAATTAGCACAAGTATGAGCAATATGCTCATCAAGAGATTTGTGTTTATGGCCAAGTTTTTTTCTTCTTCCGAGACGAGGAAATGATCCCTTGTTATGTGAGAAATTATCATAAAACTCACTGTCATCAAAGTTTGAGTTCTTACCAGAGGAACTTAGGTTTGATGAGGAGGAAAACCTTTTGACGAATTCTTTATACCCTTCAATTTTCTTCTTCAGATTATCTCTCATTTCATCAATTTTTCTTCTTTCATCTGAACTTTCTTTCTCAACAGGAGAAATTACACGTTCTTCCTTTAGACGGTGCTTATTCAGATGTTTGTTTTGTTCTCGAGTGTTTGAGGAACTCATTGAACTGACTTTCCTGGTAACAAACACAGGATAAGTACGAAAACCAATTGGTTTAGTCATACGAATGTCAGTTACACCTTTAAGAATCAAATCTAAGGTGTGTTGAAGTTGAACCAAGGAGTTTTTCTTCAACTTAGAGGTTCCTTTTCGTTTTACTGAACTCTTCGTTTCACAGACAAGACATACTTTATGATCATCAGAATGATTAGATAGTACATCCTTATAAACGTCGTTAGAAGATTTCCTCCCTTCATTTGATGTGCAGCCTTTTTGATTGATGGTGACTTCAGACACATTCGTTTTACAAGAAGGGGTTTCAGTTTTTGCTTTTGAGCATGAACCATATTTTGTGTCAGAAGTACTTGGTATATTAGATTGCTTTGAGAAAGCTTGAATAGAGAGTTTACTCAAGTGATGTTCAATTTCCAAGGCATCTCTTCTAAGACTAGCTTCAAGAGACGTACATGATGACTGAACATCAGAATTTCCTTTGGATTTGCAATCTCTTATTACACCAAGTAGGACATCGACATGATGTTTTAACCGATTAAATCTATCAACTTGGATTCTAGCAAGATTTAGAATCAATTGACTCTCTTCAGCTGTTTCCCGTTCAATTGAAGGGTCATCGGAAGAAAACATGTCGGTGTTAGTCTATCTCGTCGATGTGGAAGGTTTATCTATGTACAAGATAGTATAACCCTTCTTATAATTAAACAAGATAGAACCCTTATTTCTGGTAATGCGTTTATCAGAGATAATACTCTTATCCATAGAGTCAGATCGCTACAAACACAAACTTGTGAGGTCTTAACGTGTTTTCCTGCTCTGATACCAATTGAGAAAGCGGGGGTCTAACAACACCACCCAATATTTCGCTTAGCAATCTGTATGGACTAACTCCGAAATTCTTTCTAGAGAATCAACTAGACAGTCAGATTCAATCTAGGTAAAAGTATCTCAAGGAGTTAATATCTCTCTCTTGTTTTGATTTACTCAAGCTAATAGAAATCAGCGAGTCTTAATCAAACACAAGGAATAATTTGGACGGTACCAAAGACCAATGTCCAAGGATCAATCAATGACAACAAACAACCAAAGGTTGGATTATACCAATTGATGATCTACACGCGCAACCTGTATTATTTCAATTATAAAGATAAACAATATAATGCGGAAACTGAAATAACACAGACACCAGAAATTTTGTTAACGAGGAAACCGCAAATGCAGAAAAACGCCGAGACCTAGTCCAGATTGAACACACACTGTATTAAGCCGCTACAGACACTAGCCTACTCCAAGCTAACTTCGGACTGGACTATAGTTGAACTCCAATCAGCCTCCCACTTATCCAAGGTACAATTGTACTCCCTAAGCCTCTGATCCCAGCAGGATACTGCGCACTTGATTCCCTTAGCTGATCTCGCCCACAACTAAGAGTTGCTACGACCCAAAATCGCAGGCTTTAACAATAAAAAAATCTGTCTCACACAGACAAGTCTATCAAAGGATCAATCTGTCTCCCATAGAAAAACCCTAAAGTTTTTGTTCCGTCTTTTGATAATAATCAAGGTGAACAGGAACCAATTGATAATCCGGTCATATATTCCCGAAGAACAACCTAGATAATCAATCACCTCACAACAGTCTTAATCGTATGGTAGCGAAACAAGATGTTGTGGAATCACAAACAATAAGACGAAGGTGTTTGTGATTACTTTTTATATCTTGCCTATCGGAGAAATCAAACAATCTCTAGCCAATCAATATGATTGTACTATTACGATAGAATATGCAAGATCAGATCACACAACTACGATAAAAGTAGTATCGGTCTGGCTTCACAATCCCAATGAAGTCTTCAAGTCGTTAACCTGGTTTTAGAAGAAGAAAACCAAAGGTTAAAGGAGAACCGACTTTAGCACGCAAACTAGTAGCACACGTAAGTTGTGGGGATTAATTTTGCAGAGTTGCTAGATGTCCCCTTATATAGTCTTTCAAATCAGAGTTTTGCCTTAGTTACAAAGCAATCAATATCCACCGTTAGATGAAAACCTTATTTAGATTCAAGCTAATATTTCTCAATCGTTAGATCAAAAACTTAGCTTGTCATACAAAAATGACTGTACGCTTCTAGGTTTGTAAACCGCACCCAAACGTGTACATTGTTTGTTCAACAATAGTCTAACCAAAAAGGTTAACCATAAGAGCATTTCATACCAACCATGTTCTTCTTCACCATAACTAGTTCAAATGACTCAAATGAACTAGTTAAGAGAGTTGTTCAATTGCAAGGAAATCTTATGTAACTACACAAGACACAATTGAAACAAAGATGATTTGATTCACAAGAATCGGTTCATGAACTTTAATAGCCACGGTTTGCAAAAGCATTCCTTAGTCTTTTAAGATTAAGTTCAGAGATCATCTTTAGATATATAATATTCTCAAGTTCGCAGACTAGGTTCGCGGACTTAAGACACCGGACAGAGTTTACAAACTCCAATAGAATTTCTCGGGTTTGAGAACTTCGCCGGTTCGCAGACTGGGTTCGCGGACTTGGCTCACGCAAGTAGTTTGTGAACTCCAGCAGAAATTCTCGGGTTTGAGAACTTCGGCAGTTCGCGGACTGAGTTCGCGGACTTAGCACTTATGTGTTCAAGACAAGACAAAGAAGGGATTTTTGAAAAATTGGTTTCTAGAGTACAAGGGCCAAGGGGGAATGGACCAATTACCGAGATCATTGGATGAGTATGCCTCTATGTGGTCATCTCTTGGTGGAAACGTGGAGTTGCGTTGTTCATCTATTTGGTTAGGGGATCATGTTATACATACGCACCAAAATACACCATTTGGGATGAATCGCTTAAGGATCGGAGAATTGTTTTATTCAACCATAACAACATACATTATATCGATCTTAGAGTACGTGATGATTGTCCATTACCACAGGTAGATGGGTTTCACGAGGTCTCGGAGGTCACCAAGGAGTGGCTAAAAAAATACGATCCCAATATGAGGCGATGAGAGGAGTTGATCGTGTCGGATCAATTCGATGGTCTACATTTGTTGTAATGAGTATTTTCCTTATGTTAAAAACTTGATCTATCAGATGCTTATATTTTGTCGCTTTCTTATATTGTATTTTGCAAATTTGAACCAAGCTTAATGAATGAAAGTGGTTAGCTTTTTTTGGTACCTTGGACTCATGAAATTTGTAACAGAATCGGACTTCTAATACGTTTATAAAGTCCGATTTTGGAGGTAGTTTGCTGCAGCTTTTTCAGAATCGGTTTATATGGACGATAATGTAATCCGATTGTTGGAAGAAAAAGTTACAGAGATTTTTAACTATATAATCGGATTACATATAGTCCAATATAATCCGAACCTGAAACCAGAATCAGTTAATGTGTGTATTAGTGTAAACTGATTATAGTTGATGTTCATCACATCCACCTAGAATCCGGTTATGTAGGTTCACATTAAAATCCGATTTCGGATACAATCGTGTTAGTAAGGTGCACCTATAAACCGATTCTGGGTGGATTTTCAGAAAATTTAATGAGTGAATTTTTAAGATTTAGAGATAAATCATTGGAGAGTACCACTTAGAAGGAATGGTTAAAGGGATTTAACTCAATTACTTGAATTGTCTGTTTTTTTTTTCAAAACCCATAAAGAAATTAGATTTTAATTGTTGTTTGTGATTGATTAAGATTTAGTTTTGATTTTGATGGAAATAGAAGAAAAAAATTGAGTTTTGATTAATGATTTTTGTATTTTTTAATTAAGTTATGGTTTGGTATTTGTATTTGTGTTGGAATAATTAAGGTTTCTTTAAGGGTTAATTTAGTATTTTTACAATCTTTTAGACACCCCTTATCATTCTCTATTGGGTGGATGAAGAAATCCATAAGCCCCAATTAAATGACATATGCCCCAATTTAGCCAGGTTAAAATAAGTACACTAGATTAGAACATCCGTATAAGATTATTTTAAAAACTTCATACGTGAAAATGGAAATAACATTCTCTAGTTTTAGTCTAGGCTTGGCTATAATTAAAAATTAAACTCTACGTTAAAATTTGAAATGTTTTCTTTTGATCTCCTTAGAGATTTTACCTTATACTTTGTTTAGTCATTTACCATGAACTTTTCCTTTAAGTGGAAGCAAGTTCTTTTTTGACAAGGAAAATGACAAATTTTTATATAAAGAATCAAGTCATCGACAAGAAACAAAAAATTACATGGATGCGTGAGTTACAACATCCCAATTATAGATGAGAATAGATAAACTAAAACCTGAAAAAATATGAGTGTTGATTGTTCAATTATACAACAATGACTTGATCTCAATAAGAATCTGTTTGAAGGACCTAGAGACATTTTTATATAACATGTTATTCTTATCCTTACAAATACTCCACCAAATATCAAATGGTAAATAACCCCAAAGTATTTTCAACCCGTTCTTACTCTTATTTTTCTTCTCATTCCCAAATAGTTCTTCTTACACCACCAGAGAAAGCCAGCTAATACCAAAACTATTCAGAAAGTAAGATCAAATTCAAAAGTTAGGATGCAATGTAAGAAGTGATGTGCATTTGTATTAGAGTGTTGCCTGAAAAGAAGACAAATTTTGTCATGCACTAAATATACCATATAAAATTGGAGCTCCATTGAAACATAAAAGTCCAAACCAAAAAAGAAACTTTCAAAGTATTTTTAGGTTCCACAATTTATTATCAGGAAAGCAAATAAACCCATCAGTTTCTAGAGCTGTATAAGCATTAGCCACTGGAAAAACCTTCCCCATTACCATAATTCCAGTGTCTGTTATCCACAACCAAATCAGAATAGAGAGTGGTACTAGGATCCCCAATTACTTGCAATAAGTTCACCATCTCCGTAATTTCATTCTCATTTGGAGTTTTAGAGAATTGCAAATCCTAAGCACCTTCCGCAGACACCATGTCTTTCATGACTGCATTTTTTGTTTTTGATAATATGAATTTAACTGGAAAAGCCTCCTTCAAAGAAATTTCACCAATCTAATTATCTTTCCAGAAATAAATGCTGCTACCATCACCTATAGAAAAAGTTGTACCATATACTTAACAAAAAACTTAGTTTTTAGAATACCAGGCCACATACTAAAATACACATCTTTGTTAGTATGATTTGGGAAGAAAGCATCAGTAACTCCATCAAAATTTTGATTTATAATCCTCGTCCACAAAGATTGTTTCTAACTTCCATATCTCTAAATTCATTTGGCATGTAAAGCTTTATTCATCAACTGCAACTTATTTATACCAACATCACCCATTTGGGAAGAGTTGCTCTAGCCCAAGCTACCCATTTTTTTTTCTTAAGTGAGACAGAGGATCCTCACAAGAAGTTCCTCATAACTTTGTAAATTACTTGCAAGGAAATGCCGAAAGAGAATAATTGAGTTTATTCCCCAAATATATTTGTTTATCGTATCTCACTGTTGTTATATGGTGCCATAAAAAAAAGTTGAATGCGAGTGAACGGTCCTGAGGTCGTTTTAAATCACGGTCCACCCACGATTTTTGTTAGTACTACTGTCCCAGATTTCCAACAGTTCCCCTTACCTGCTCCAAACTTTTTACTGATTTTGGAGGGAAGAGCTGAAGACCAGAGAGAAAGAGCCTAGATTTACGGGTGAGACTGAAAGCTGAAGAAAATGGAAAGACAAGGTCAAGGTATTAGTAGTCCCTTCAATTTCCCCTTTTTATTTTCTTATATGCTTAGTCTTAACAAGAAAAGGAATGTTTACTCCCAAATTAGGGTTTGCCTATATCTTCTCCATTTGACTGTATACTATCAGTAGATCTGTAATTCGATATCTCTTTTGGGATTATGGATACCTGAACTGCTCATACCAACAAATTTTGAACACTCGTTAAATTGTGTTGATTCTAGTGTTTGTCAGTTGCCTCGGGGTTATCTTCTATAAATGAAATCATATAAGGATAATTAAGCAGGTGGATTAATTGTGATGACTAGCATATTTCAACCAGCATTTGCTATATCTCTTGAAATAAAACATAGGAACCCACTTTGATTAGTAATAGTTTTGTAGTGATATTTGGTTGCTTCATAGTACTCCCTCAGTTCTTTTTTAATAGACCAGTTTTGTTTTTAGCGAAATTTAAGGAAATTAAGAGAACTAATCATTGAAAGTGGTCTCATGACACTTGTCAATAAAAGAAGTGAAGTGAAATGGTCCCCATGACACTTGTTAGCAAAAGAAGTAAAGTGAAGTGGTCCACATGACACTTGTCATCAAAAAAAGTTAAAGAGAAAAATGGTCCCAAAAAATTAAAATAACATTTGACTTTCCCAATTAGGAAACTGGCATATTTTTCTGAAACTTTTATTTATAGAAACTGGCCTATTAAAAAAGAATGGAGGGAGTACTTTTTAAGAGTTAAGACTTATTTTTGTGTATGCTTATTCATTTGTTTTACAGGTTCAATGGGTACTTGAACGATGTTGCTATTAGTGCCAGGGGCATCAATGGATATCGATCCTGTGAGTTTGATCTTTTTGAATTAATTCTACTTTTGGATTCCGCTATCATGTGAAATAGTGAAGGATAGAAAGCAATGCACACTTATAATGTACCGGCATATGGAACAAAGAAAGATATTACATCGGGAGGCTAGCAAACACACTCTGGATCATTATTAATCTATGACCTTTAGATGAATAAGATTTTTTCTCACTTATAATTTTTGATGCAACTTCTAAATAACATCACTCCAAACTACCTTATACTTGGTTTCCTGCTATTCCGGATCATATATTTTCTGCAGAGGTGTCTAAAATCAGTCGGTTTTAGTTTTGGATATTATTGTTTACCAACTAAAGGAAACTGATGCTTAACGTGCAAACCTAATTTTCACTTGATATCCCACCTTTACCTTGTATATCCAGTTGTCACTTAATATCCCTGTCTCCCGCTGGTCATGAGTCTCGTTTGAGTTTTACAGTTTTGATTGGCATACATCCTTCTAATTCGAGTTTTACCACCCAACTGGAAGATATCAAAATCTTAATTTATCTTTATGTTGGTTTTGTCCCAGCTTCATTTGGCTCTCATTTTTTTCCTTGTTCCACATCCTTACAGATTCCACATTGTTCTTTGAATTCCAAAGTACATGTAGTCATTGTGATATATTAGTGTTTGCTTATCGTGTTTTCGGCTCTTACAAACTTTGCATTTTCATTCCTAGTTCACAGTTCTGATGCCTACATCGGTGTATTGCCTCCTTATTTTAGTATACCCTTGGTGGACATGTTAGCGTGTCTACTCAGTTCATAGTTTTTGTTTTGTTACCCATGTCATCATCACGTATATCCTCACGTATCCTCGATTCCGCCTATGTTATGTCGCGGTCCCTTTTAACTAACTTTTTTACGAGCTTCGTGTTGCATCTTCTTGCACTGCCTGATTCCCCTTGATCTCCACGGGTCCCTCTCCTATTGGGAATTAATGATCTGATGGAGTGTGGATGCCAATTGCGTGCCTCTGGTGGATCTACACCTAACATCATCGTGTACGACGACTTCGTTTTATTAACGGTGAAACAATTGATCTGTTACAAAAACGACGACTACTTCCAAGAATATTCTCATGACAGAATCATTTGTTTCTTGTTGAAACCGTATATGGCATGTACCATTAGGGCCATCCGCCAAGCATATCTCCTTGTAGGTATCACATATATGCACATATGTCTGTGGTGATTCCTACATCTATCTTTCGATTGTTTTGAGGCGACTTGGTCGATGGAGGATCAGGTTATTACAAATGGTAACAGAGGTGAAGACGAGTCTCGTGTTGAGGGTGAAAAAGTATGCTGGATAGGTTGGGTCAGGTCAGGCCCGGTCCTGGGATTTTGGTGGCCTAAAACAATTATTTTGTGGCCTTCGGTTTCAGAAAGGAAACTCTAGAACAGAAGTAATTGACCACTGCTAGTTGATTGTCTCTGTATAATTTTTATAGCAAACTCGTCGAAAATGGATGGAAAAGCGAAATCTTGGGTACATTTTTTGTTCATAGATAATCCAATTAATATATTTTCCAATAGAGATAATTTTTGATATACATCAATTATGTGCATATGTACTACGTATTTATGGATAACAAGCAGTGGTGGGAGCTTAACTAGATAGTACCCCAGGTACATACAACAACTTATAATATGTACGACATGTCTATGCATTTGCATGTGGATAAATGAACAGACATGCAACAACTATTTTGATTAATTGAATCGAATATATAAAAGAGCACCACCACATTTATGAATAAACAAGTCACCGTTTTGTTTTATTGGACAAAAACTTTATATACAACATAGTAAATTAAATATCTCTAATAAAAACCATTTTTAACCTTATTTTTTTCTCTGGTTAGAGAGTAGCTAGTCGAGGTTTACCTTGAATTCCCATGTGTGGCCTCAAGCAAGGCTTTTCTTTCTTTAAGGGGAGGGCCGACCCTGGGTTAGGTACTAGTCTCATGAGTGAAGGAACGTTGGATATCTGGGTATTAATATATTCCAGAGCCGAGGGCGATTCTAATTTAAGATTGTTGTATTATAATACCAGATTCAGAAGGTAGGGTTCCTCGAATGGAATATAGATAATGGTTTGTCTTTTCCTAACACCGAAGCATTTTCAACACAGTTGACTCTAAAGTTGACAGAAAACTCCATAGTTAAGCATGCTCAGGCGGACAAATCCAGGAATGTGTGACTCCCGTGAAGCTATTAGCTAGATTACCTCACGCGGTGGGGGTCGACCGACGAAAAACTGGACCTGCCTAAATCATTCTTTGTCGTCAGAACATTTATGTACAGAAGTTCCGTAGCAAGGTAGTCATGTAATTCAATAAGACTTGTCGAATAAGGATAACCTATATTATGAGTACGACCTTATTAGCGAGTATTGCACTCATTAGAATAAAACATTTTCTGTTTTTTTATATTATTTTATTTTACCATATATCATAAATCGAATTTTAGTTTAATGCTGGTTCTAGCAAACTAAGTAAGAGGAGAAATGGAAAATGAAGAAACAATCCATGTTTTTAATAACAAATATATAATTCGAATACGAGTTCTATAAATCTAAAATGTTTGATCACCAGCTTAGCAATTGCATTGTTAGCTCATTCTGCTTTATTTTATGGCACCATATAACAACAGTGAGATACGACAAACAAACATATTTGGGGAATAAACTCAATTATCCTCTTTCGGCATTTCCTTGCAAGTAATTTACAAATAATTTTTACATTATAACAAATTTTATCGTGAAACCAAAGCCTGTAAGGTGCAAAATACACCAACATGCTTTAATCAAATTTAAAGCTCAGGAAAAATTCAAACGTCATAAATTCACTATCCCAAACTGACCATATATATGTTACAAGCAGAGGGTACCAAGTATACCACCAACTTTTTTGTTTGGAAACATGTATAGACAAAACCTAATACAATTGCAAGTTGATTAACTGAATGATCCTTGACAATATGTTTATAAAGTTCATATATCTATCTTTTCTTAATCAGAAAGTCTAGAAACAAGAGTTTGTGAACCTGATTGTTAAGATCAATCTAGTCGTACCCAAATAATTGAATCTGAATTCTGCTAAGTATGAAGCTTGTTATCTATCTTTCAAGATAAGATTTCTACAAGAATAAGTTTCGTAATCGATCACAATTAATATGAAATTATCTATTAGAATTGATTACATACAACTTGTGTTATTCTATTATAAAAATAATCAATATAATGCGGAAAAGGAAAACACACAAGACATCAGAAGTTTTGTTAACGAGAAAAACCGCACCTGTAGAAAAACTCCATGCCTCATCCAAATTTGAATACCGAACTATATTAAGCCGCTACAGACACTAGCCTATTATCAAACTTCGGGCTGGAATGTAGTTAAGACCAAATTCACCTTCCAAGCAATTCAGCTGTAGTAGTGCTCTTTACGTCTCTTGAACCTCGCAAGGCTCTACCCATGCAATTGATTTTCTTAGTTGACGTCCTTCACAACCTTGGAGTTTCTTCAGCATAAGTGAAGACTTTTGGTACCAATATGCCTCTAACAGATAAGCCTATTTGATTTCCCTTTAGATCGAATATATCAAGGCTTGGAAATCTATTTGCAATAGACGAAGCTAGCAAACCTCACAAATCTGGAACACGTACACTTAATTAGCCGAGAAGCCTGGATTTTTAACCACCGAATAGTTCTTCAAATATCTATCTTGCAATTTCTATCTATCTCGTTCCTGAAAGAGATTATTAAAACCTCGATAATATAATGAACATGATCAGGATACACGTAAAGATAGTCGGACATGGTTTCACGAATCCCTAAGTTAAGTCTTTTAGTCGTAGACCTAATTATGTTTAGGTCAATAAATGATGACTCTAGCAAACAACTAGGACACAAAAGTGTCAGGGATTGAATTTCCCAGTTGACAGAGTCACTCTATTTATGGATATTCAAGACTAAAGTTTCTTAGAATTCAAGTTAAGATAACTTGAGATTCAGTCAAACACTTTCTCTGTTTAGATGAAACTTTTGTATGGAGTGCATGTGCCTATATGATAAATATGTATTGAAATCACCAAAAAAAGTATACACTATGGTCCGGGTACCGGAACCGTGTATAATGACAGTTCTTGAAGAATCTTCCTTTTGAACTTATAAGCATTATCGTGTCCATTTAAACACTTAAAAATTTGAATCATGATGCGCAATACAAATGTTTTAGCGATTAATCATGTGTTAGAGGTGTTTATGAGAGTTACAGCGACGTTAAACATATTTAGAAAAATAGTCTATAAGCATCCGCAAATTTCGTACTGGGTAGGTATGCGAAACGATATTGCGTATCCCTGATCAGTTCGTGTGTTTCTAACTCGACCAGGGAGGTTAAATTAGTGAAAAGTTACACTCGCCTGTCCAACTGATTTTCCAACACGCACATATCTGACGCATTATAAAGGGTTGAACTACTTCTGAACCTTTACACGTAATAAGTAAGAGGAACGGATCACCAAAATATTAGATTTAAATTCATTGTCGTTTGGATTTTGTGGAAAAATGATGCAAAATCAAAACGACAATGAATTTCGAATTAATATTTTGGTGATATGTTACTCTTATAACACTCTACATCCCTACTAAAAATGAGCACAATCCAAGATATATAACACCACCATCTACCCTTTTGAATATCAACCGTTAAAAGTAAACGATTGAATTTATGATTGATACATGGTGAGGTTAGGTATCTTGAATTATGTTCATTTTTGATAAGAATGTAGAGTAAATATAGTAATATTACAAATACGACAAAAAATAAAAGTAAAAGAACGACCCAATAAAGGGAAAAAATGAAGAAAAAAAAGCTGAATGCGAGTGAATGGTTCTGAGGTCGTTTTAAATCACGGTCCACCCACGATTTTTGTTAGTATTACTGTCCCAGATTTCCAACAGTTCCCCTTACCTGCTCCAAACTTTTTACTGATTTTGGAGGGAAGAGCTGAAGACCAGAGAGAAAGAGCCTAGATTTACGGGGTGAGACTGAAAGCTGAAGAAAATGGAAAGACAAGGTCAAGGTATTAGTAGTCCCTTCAATTTCCCCTTTTTATTTTCTTATATGCTTAGTCTTAACAAGAAAAGGAATGTTTACTCCCAAATTAGGGTTTGCCTATATCTTCTCCATTTGACTGTATACCATCAGTAGATCTGTAATTCGATATCTCTTTTGGGATTATGGATACCTGAACTGCTCATACCAACAAATTTTGAACACTCGTTAAATTGTGTTGATTCTAGTGTTTGTCAGTTGCCTCGGGGTTATCTTCTATAAATGAAATCATATAAGGATAATTAAGCAGGTGGATTAATTGTGATGACTAACATATTTCAACCAGCATTTGCTATATCTCTTGAAATAAAACATAGGAACCCACTTTGATTAGTAATAGTTTTGTAGTGATATTTGCTTGCTTCATAGTACTTTTTAAGACTTATTTTTGTGTATGCTTATTCATTTGTTTTACAGGTTCAATGGGTACTTGAACGATGTTGCTATTAGTGCCAGGGGCATCAATGGATATCGATCCTGTGAGTTTGATCTTTTTGAATTAATTCTACTTTTGGATTCCGCTATCATGTGAAATAGTGAAGGATAGAAAGCAATGCACACTTATAATGTACCATGTGGGATATTTTAGTC
>NC_039366.1:134747131-134765994 GCF_003573695.1 Papaver somniferum
ACGACTTATCAGCAACCATTTACTTGTCATTTTCTTTTCATTCTTTATCAGGATAAAGAAGTAGCTGTGCCATACATTATTGGCGATCGATCAACTAGTGATGTTGTTGTTCGTATACGAACAGAGGAGGGTAGAGATGACTGGTTTTATTGCCATTCCCATGTTCTCACCAAGAAGTGCAAATATTTTGCTGACCGTCTATCTGAAAGTTGGCCAACATGCCAGATCCTCGATTCACGTAGTTGTGTCGAAGTATACTGTCAAGATTCTGAGTTCAACCACCACGTAAATGCCCTACGTCTCCTCTATGTCGTTGCAGATAGCTCGGTCCCTGAAAACTGGAATGGTGTTAAAAATGCACTTGGAATCCTTCAAGTGAGCATCAAACTTGGGTGCCCAGAGATGGTTCGAGGTTGTGTTGATTACTTGGAAGCAGTCTCATGGGAGGAGGCTGAGGAAGAGGAAATTCTGAGAATCATACCTGGATTAGGACCAGAAGCAGAACCCATCCTTGCTCGGCTACAACCAGTTGATGCAACATCCATAAGAGGAATTTTTCTCTCAACTCTTCATTTTGCCACATCATCACCTACTCCGGACATGTCCGATCTCAAGTCCTCAGCTCAAGAGCAGCTAGAGTACATGCTAACAGAGGATGACGATCCCCCATTACTAATAGCAGATGATGAGTTAAAAGTTGAGGTAAGAAAAAGCATAAATTGTCTCTTAACCTCGTTCTATGGTTATTTGGAGGATTTGGGTCAGCTTCTGGACATGGACAAGACACGAGAGCTACTATCTGTGGTATCAGATTTGTCATGGGCATGTCAGATTTTGACCAAGTTGGAGATTATGAGAGAATTTGTTAACAGTTGGGTGGAGAAATCAGAAAGTATCACTAATAGGATAACTGATACAAACCTGAACCATGTTGACATGCTAGCAATAATGGCAAAGGTTATGGAGGTGGGAGGTAAGGTTTTGGAGGCAATTGCTTATGGTACTGTCATACTTCCAACTGCAAAGAGGCTCCATATGGTGAAGCTATGGCTTCCATTTGTAAGGCTCTCTAAGCCTTTGATCAGTTCGTGGAGTGTTGATGTGGAGGGTTCACCACCTTTCAAGGTGGACAATGAGATTTGGCAGGGCTTGGAGTCTTCCCTTGTTTCAATGGTGCTCGCGCTACCATCTGGAGATCAGGCGGAGATCTTGACTCAGTGGTTGGGAACACATCATGTTCAGTACCCTGACTTGACCGAGGCATTTGAGGTTTGGTGTTACAGATCCAAAGTTGCGAAGAGGAGACTTACACTTTTAGGAAAAATGAGATGTATGAGCAACTCGTCAGAGACGCCACCAAGGTATTAACATAAGTCATTTTTTTGACATTTTTGTTTCTATCTAGCAATTAAGTTGCAGAAAGAGGAAGATCTGGTGTATGGATGGTATCCCTTGGTTATGTAATTTGCAAGTGTAAATTTGTATGTTGCTGAGTAAATTTGTATGTTGCAGAGTTGTTTACACTGTCAAACCTTGAGGGTGCCGTAAACATATCCCATTAGCGACTAAAGCTATCATAAATTGGGGTTTTTACATTATAAATCGGGGTTTTTCAACCTTGTGTCATCGAAATCCAATAATTATTACACTATCGTCAATTATAGATTGAAACAAGGCTAATCTTTTAGAGACATTTGTTAAGATAACTGTAATCGATGTAAAGCCAATACCAGCTTCCAGAAGTAGGTCAAGCAAATACACCACATTAAGAGCATACAAAATCGCGCAGTGAAACAAAGGGAGGAAAAGAAGCAAAAAAGAAGTTACGACCAGCTTGCAGCAATTCCTATTCTCTTTTTAGCGTTCCATTTCTTCTTCCTCCTGATATAACTGACTCAATACATTCTCCTCACCATTCTCCCCAAAATGAATAAAAAAAGCTTTACGTTTAATCATCGCCCCAGGCTTCATCTTTCAAGATTTGCCTTGTAACAATGCGGTTTTTTCTGGCTTCCTCCTGCTTTCTCAACTCAGCTGACCCAAAGGTTTCAGTAGAAAGCTTTCTACCCATACCTTGAGCAATCAGTCTTTGAGCTGTTCTAACAGAAGTCTTCGGTCGTGGTGTAGGAGGTTCTAAATCTGGAAAAAATTGCAGCAGTTTTGTTGTTAAACCAACGACTAAGTCGGATATAAACCAAGTAATCATGAAAACATCTTTCACTGTTGGAAGAATCAAAGATAGACCTCTAAAGAATATAGCAAGAACAGAAAAGAACAAATAATCATAGCCAGAAAGCTATCATGGAACTGAAATAAGACAATATTCGCAATAAAGGAGGGAGGGATGGAGGAAATAAGGGAAAGTAATAGATACCTCTTCTGGAAATTGAGCTCAAAAGGTTATCATTCTCCTGTAGCACATATATTTTGAATGATGCATGTACGTTGTTGCAAGCCTCAAGTGCTGCATTGGTATTAAAATATTGCAAATAACAAATGATGTTTAGAAATTATCTTTCAGAAAAGACGGTTGTTCTAGGATACATGCTTTTGCATAAGTATAATACAGCAATTGAATAAAAACTTTGCATTTCAGAAAGTCGCACTTACCAGTAGAAGGTGTTTTAAACACTGCGAGAGCAACAGTATCATTGACCCAGCGAATGACAAACCCGCGATCTCTGAAGCTCTCAAAAAGTTTCTCTAACTCCATTGTTCTAGTGCTGGGTGGAAAATCAGCTAGAACAAGAACATGACTGGTGCCAAAATTTGCTGAAATACCAAAGAAATAAATCTATCATCAAGTGTCACTTAAGTATTTTACTAAAGGATGAAAGATTGGCAACTAACTCCAAGACAAATTCTAGTATGAATTCCTGACACAACTCTAAAATGAGGAATATAGGGTTATCTATTATTTGATCGTAAGGTTCTAAAGGTAGCTTCTCACACAGAATACATGGTCTCTACAAGCAAATGATCCACTTACCAATTCCAGATTTTGATTTTTCGTCTGAGTTACTCTGACCAACTTCAACTTCATCATCATCAGAACACTCACTGTTCACGCTACCAGTTTGTTGGTCACTATACAAGCTATTCTTCTTATACATGAATGCTCCCCTTCCTCGACGCTTAGTTGTTGTTGTTTCCGGTTTTGAATCTTCCAACGCAAGTTTGGATATCCCTATATCATGTACTGGTGGTGGTGGGGTTAATGTTTCATCAATTGGACGATCAGCAATAGATTCCCAATCATCAGCATCATCATCAGCATCTGAAGGTGGTGCAGGAGAACCGTCGCAAGCTGAAACAGTATCTAAAACCCCATTCTTACCCAAATCGTTATTCTTTATCTTGTGGGAATTCTTCTGTTTGAGTAGAAAAGAACGAGATTGAAGTTCATCAGCTTTAAGTGAGAAACCTTGAGTAGAATATAGATTAGCTAAATCAGTAAGAGCTGTTGCCAATTTCAGATCAATAGATGACGACGATGATGATAAATTTAGGGTTTCAAGTTTGTTAATAACTGATTCTAAAAGTGATATTGCACCTTTAGTATCGCCATTATCTACTAAATCTTCCACTTGTATGCTCCAATTCAAATCTTCTGCTGCTGCCATCTTCAACTGTTTACAGGACAAATTGGAAATTTCGATCTCTGACTTCCACTTCACTTCAAAATCCTGAATTCTTGTTTCTGATTTTTTTTTATTAAGAGGCGTTTGCTATATGCTTACTCGCATCTACAAATCTGGCTCGGGGCTGACTAGAGCTGAATCGGAAATCATATTGACGTTTATACCCTTTTATACTTTCCTGGAGTAAAAACTTTTAAGGAGCTTCAAGCCTTTGATTCTCCCCCATTCTGAAACCCTACAAAGAGACGCAGAATCAGATCATAATCTCAAGACGAAAGCACAGGTTTGTATCTCTCTTATCTTTCTTGTAACTCTAAATATAACCCTAAACCCCACTGCTGCTGAGATTCAAACCTCAAATTTCCACTAGGGTTTTCTTGTCGAATATGTGTTACTCATGAAGTGTGAATTTGATCCAGGGGACGCTATTTTATTAGTTTGTTAGTGTTGATTAGAGGAATGCGTTTTGATTCTTCGGAGATATGTTGCCATAGAATTTTCACTTTCTGCTACTGGTTCTTATATGTTTATTAAAACTAGGAACTCTATGAATCCGATACTTTTGAGTAAACAGTTTCTGTGATGATTACCACTTCTGTTTTGCAATTGAGTACATATTATCAGACAAATTCCTAGTACCCTACTTAGGATTAATGTGCAACTCTTTATTTTGCCTTACCAGCCAAGAGAGAAATGAGTTCTGCTTCTGCACTCCGGGAATTACAGCGAGATCTTGAAAATAAAGCCAATGATCTTAGCAAACTTCAAAAAGGTTAGTTTCTGTAGCAATTTATTTGGTGTTATCTAAACACCCTAATAGAATGTTTGGTTCAAGTTATTGAATCCGATTCCTGGTTACTGGATTACTTCATAAGTTATTATACATGCTTTATCTCATTATTTTTTCTCAATTCTTAAAACACATTTATACCTCTACCAGACATTGCAAAGAATCATCAAGTTAGAAAGAAGTACACAATCCAATTGGGCGAAAATGAGCTAGTCCTGAAGGTAAAGATATTTATCAGTTCCATACAATTATATGTTTTTTCGACTTAAGAGTCTAAGGAATATGTTAACCCCACTTAATATAAACGTTACTAGGAATCTTAAACTTGTTGTTTTGCTAATGTAGGAGTTGGATCTGTTGAATGAAGATGCTAATGTTTTCAAGTTGATTGGGCCAGTCCTAGTGAAACAGGATATGGCAGAGGCAAACGCTAACGTGCGCAAGAGAATTGAATATATTTCGGCCGAACTGTATGCATCTTTCATTGGATTTAGAATCTTGCTTCATTTCTTTTTTATGTTGTATGTTTTTCAATTGCTAAGGGCTCTTTAAGAGTAAGGACTATTGGTCTAGTAAGGGGAGTTCAGATTCTAAGATTATTTGATTCTCTCCTTTTGTTCCCTGCAATTGAATGTAGGAAGCGTCTTGATGCAACCGTTCAAGATTTAGAAGATAAACAAAACAGCAAGAAGGAAGCGGTTAGTATACCTTTTAATACTTTGCTTTGATTTGCTTCTTTGTACCAAATTTTTTGGGTGCATATCATTGTGATTTTTTGGTTCGCATAATTGAGGTTTGTTGCTAGCCAAATGACAAACGTTTGCCTTTGTTGAGCTTGAAAGTTAGAAGTAATTGCAGTCATTTCTGTAATATCCACAACCAAGATATTTTCTCTTGATCAGCTAGTATCGAATATATTCAAAACTTGATGTGACCCTCACAACTTATAAACCACAACTTATGAACATTGCTTGTTACGACAAAAAGTATAGATTTGTTGTTGCAACAAAATGTAGAAGAACTTAGAACGTCCGGAAGGAATTAAATAAAAGAATTAATACCAAAAGTGCTATACAAATGTGATACTGTTGTTGCTGTATATCCACTGTTACAACAATGTGTAGAAAAATTTGGGAAATTTGGAAGGAATTATATAAAAGAATTATGCTAAATAAGCAATTGCGTAGTTGTTTTGGTGAAATATTATCCGAAGGGAAACAAGAAGTACAGGACATAGACATAGTTGAAAACAAGTTATACCAACAATGTATGGTCACCCATTCTAATTCCTCTTTTCTCTAATTAGTATTCTTCTTCTCATATTCATTGTTTCTGCTTCTTCTTGCTTTTGTATTTCTTTATGCACTGGACCATTTCAGAAGGTTTGGATAAATTAGTAAATTCAATCCAAAAACCATGATTTGAGATGATTACTTTTGCTCTGCAGATCTATAAACTACAACAGAAAATTCAAGGCCTCCAGGCTGGAAAAGCACCTGCTTAATGTGAAAGTGGACTTGCGTGGAACTTTAGTCTCACTTTTCCCAAGTTATGGAAATTTCGGAGAAGTCCCAGTATTAGAATTAGAGGTTATCATTCATCCTGTACGTGTGTGCTGAATTTTGTAAGATGCGTCTCCCTTCGTGGCTAATCGACGTTGTAGTATCCTGAGGAAGATACTGAATGGATATATAAGTTTTTCTTTGTCAAATGATGAAGGTATTTTGAACCATTTCTCGTTATTCCTTTATTGATTTTCTCACTATTTCATTTGCAACGTATACCAATGGAGCCCACTAGGAATGAAGATCCAAGGAATTGTACATCAATTAATCAGTTAGGTTCATTTGATCGCATCAATGGTTTTTAACAGCGACATTTTAAGTAAAGTCCAGATCTTCGGAAAAAAGTGACTGGTGTTTAGTACGTAATGCAATCTGCTCTTCTTTTGTGTACGTTTTTGTTTTGATTGCTAGAAACGTCTACGATGTTCACTTCAGACACTACTAAGTCTACCAGATTAAGAAAGGCACCCATGAACCTGCGTGGTCGTGGTATGTTTTGTACCCGGCATGAACTACAATAAATAATTAGCTGGAGACAATAGAATCGAATGCAGGTATAGGGGATTCCGGAACTCGGATTCCCAGTGCTCCAAAGAAAGAGAAGGCGTAGCTTACCTTCACCACTTGAGCCTTTTTATTTCATTTTCTTACAGAAAACAGAAAAAATACCAACACTGATTGACTAGTTCTACAAAATTTATATTACATATATTTGTATAACAAGCTTGTTCAGATATGCATCATCATCATTATTATGATTTATATATCTTCTATATTAATGTAGCTATGTTTTTCATGGGTATGAAAAATCAAACTATAATATACAATCTTCGATCTATTCTTCACCATTTAACCTTGTAAACTCATTAACTCTTAACACAAACGACGATTCTAAACTTGTATAAACCCTGTATGACAAGCCAGCCCTTTTTTCCTTTTATACACTAATCCTAACACCAGTAACAGCACAACAGGTATTCCGTTTCCTGCTAATGCAGGAATGAAGAATTCATCAAAGGATGTGATTATGGAACCAGATAATTTTGTCTCTCTAGCTTCAGCAATGGCTAGCTAGATTGAATCACCTAAATCCTACATGTTCTTACCTTAAAATGTAGCTTTGATGAAGATAATGTCATCATCTTAATCAGGCCACAAAGTCTGGTAGCAGCTGGGCGGCAAACCTTTTTCTGTTCTGCATGTTCAGGTTCTCATAAGCCGTTGCAGAGTTAGAAGGCGGGCGGCAAACCTTTTTCTATCCCGCAGTAGTCATTTGGTTCATTATTGCCAATCTCGAGCCTCCTTCCTAATTGAACATTTTGGTTTGTGAGATAATTCTGTTGCGCACTCGACATAGAGAGGCTTTCACAGTGGGGAAGGCCTAATGTAAGAGAAACTCCATTGGAGTATCTAGGTGCAAACTGTTCAGGATCAAACCTTCCCATCTCTCCCATTTGGTGATGATAAGCATCGAATGCTCCTCCATGATTCGCTGCTTCTGTTATCAGTGAATAACCATCTCTGTTTAGCCTTTCGTTTCCGAAATTCATGCAGAGTTCTCTGTTTGTTTCTCCGGAGGGCTTCATTTCCATATCCATTGGTTGAACGGTATTTTGAGGATTTTGCAACTCAGTGTTCCGTGATTTCTTGGGATATCCTTGCACCGTCCCTTCTGCATTTGATGAACCTAAAAAGAATCCAGCCTGGGCATGTAAACTTTCTTTCATGGTCGAAGCAGGGATAGATAAATTAGAAACTGCAGTGTGAGGAACACTCGAGTCTGTGGGTTTATCTTGTTTAGAACCAAAGCCTTTAGTTTGGTCTGAACTGTGCGGACTGTTTTCCGTAGACATTGAACCTGATTCGTCGTTGGTCAATTTGTTCTTCCCTGTTTTGTCCTCCAATCCATTCTGTTCTCGGTCCTTCACTTCTTCCATGTACATTTCTTCAACCATTGGCTTCCAGAGACGCACACGGGCGTTAATGAACCAATTTGATACCTGCATCATTAAGAATTGAAATTTATTTGAGCCGAATTTCTGATAATTCTGAGAGAACAAAAGAAAAGGAAAACATAGAAACCCAAGAGTTTATTCATTACCTGGCTCCTAGTAAGCCCTGTCTGCTTAGCAAGCATGACCTTGTCTGAGTCCTTGGGATATCTGCAAATCAAACATTGGACAATCAGTATAGATAAGAGTTATAAATAAGCGAATTGAAAGGGATGAAATAAAGGTCTACTTACGGGTGCAAAAAATGTTCAAAGAGCCAAGCACGAAGAATGGATACTGATCTCTCTGGCAACCCTCTCTGCGGCCTCCAAGCATTGTGTTGTATCATTCCGAGCTGTTGAAGTGCCCGTTGCTGTCGAAGTTGATGATCAACAAACCTAAGTCTTGAACCTTCAACTTTCCCTCCACCGAAATTATCTTCTTCCCCCAAACTCTTGCCTGCTGCTCGGATTTGTGTCGATATGGCATCTTTTAGACAGCGGAATTGCTTTGAGATGGTTTGTAAAGCTAAAGCTGTATATGTTTTTGCTGAACCAAATCCCGCTGCTTGTTCAAATGAATTGACTACGATTTGCATCTGGTGATGATACTGCCTATATCTTTGTTCTACCTGAAAATCCCACTCAAAATAAAACACTTTTGAAAAAAACAAACGCTTGACGGAAACTTGTAACCAAATTTCTCTAAAGATCTTACGTAATTCAAAATTGACAGAGACCCTGCAGATTCCTACACTTTTTGCAAAATAATTTGCTTGTAAATCTCTTCTTTGCCAAAAACAATATTTTTTTTAAAGGGTTTCGCTTTCACAAGATCAAACATGTAACGAAAACGATATCTATGAAAGTGTACTCAATATCTATATTTACCTCATCAAGCATGGAAACAAGCTTAGCTTTCTTCATTTGAAATTCTTGCCTTTCAGCTGTTGTAAGGTCTGATCCTTTTCTCATACTACTTGATTCACCACCACCACCACCCATTGAAGAACCTTCACCACCAGTCATAGAAGTACTTGACTCTCCTCTGCTTATCTTAACCTGACTTTTACTTCCTTTTGATAATTCAGTCTTGATTCCGTTACCAACATTAGCAACTTCATCTAAAAGTTGTTGTGCAGCTTTCAAATATTTAGAACCCATCAGAACACTCTGTATATTTGAAGTTCCATTAGAAACACCTGAAGCAGAAGGAGAAGAACCACCTGAAGCTCTAACCTCATCACCACCAGCACCACTAGTTGGAGTTATAACTGATGCGGGTGGGATATTATTAGTTTCCGTACGATGATAATTTGGGAAACCAGTTGGTTGTTGTGGTGATAGACTTAACGATAGGCCTTGCTGAGATGATGATGGTGGAATCATCGATGATCTTCTGATACCAAGTTGTGATGTATAATCTGTAACACCAATTGATGAAGTATTTCCTGCTGCTGAATTATTAGTATTACTATTCATTTGTTGTTCGATGGATGACCATAAATTGTACTGGACACGTGGAACAAACCCATGTAGAGATGGATCTTGAGATGTTGTTGCAGATGGAGTTGGTTGAAGAGGAATTCCAACGAAATGATGACCCTGAGTTTGGTTTTGTGATAAACTAGCTTGATTTATTGAATTTCCATTCGGATTTAAGAAAACTGCCATGTTTCCGCCTGGTTGCGGATGATGATGAGGTGTGTCAGAATATCCAACGTAACCAGGGTTCATCAGATACAGTGTCTGTAATCCATCATTTTGTATTTCCGAATTTCCATGAAAGTACGTCGCCATCGATAGATCAAATGTTTTTTCTTTCTTAATTAATAAAACACGGGGGATGAGTACCCCTTAGCGCTTACGCCCTCTCGAGAAGTACGCTGCGGAGGTGACTTCTCCGACAGAAAACTATTCACAGACAATCCGACTAAACCTGAAATTTTTCCCTCAATTAATCTTCAGATATTTAGTCAATTTATACTAGAATTAATTTCCTGAATTCTAATCAATGATATGAATTACCTATGAAATAGATCTTAATTCAGCCCATTCGTTATTGACCACCAAACCCAATCACTTCTTACACTGATTGCTGATGTTGCAGAGAAATCCTGAAAGAAAGTGAAAGTAAGAAAGACGAAACATTGAAATGATTGGCGAGCGAGGAGGATCTGCAACATTTTAATCACTCAGACTTATATATCAACGAAGCCCATACATTCTTTTTCAACAATATTTTATTTATATGTAGACACAAAGAGAGACAACAGAGAATTGATTAATAATATATATATATATATTTCAAGTAGTGGAAAGCAAGGGGAAATAAAAATTATGAGCAAGTGATAGCTTCTCTCAGCAGTGTGATGGGAAATCTGGATTGCACGTGTTTCGATCGTCTGAAGACTTGATTCATCAAAACAAAAAGAGAATCCGACTACTCACAGTATGGCACAAAGCCCATGAAAGATCTTTTGCAGTAGTCGTAGTAGTAGAAAAGGACCATTTGATATATATGAATGATTAATTACTAAAATACAAAGAAAAATAATCTTATAAGCCTAGATCTCTTACTAGGAAATATTAGTATCAAAAATTCAGGTTGATCTTCTTTTAAATTGTGGGTTTACTTGTATCTCCATCAAATAATCAACACACTCATCATCATAATAAATAAATAAATAATTAAATAAGTATTGACAGTAATAGTAGGAGTAAGTAGAAGTGAGTGTTGATAGATGATCAGTTTTGGGGTATTACCTATTTGGTTTTTAAGAGAGTGAGCTTTTGTCAGAGAAACAATTCCTGCAACTCTTTCTTTCTTGATTTTCTCTCTTTCTTACTCAAACGGGAAATGAAATAAAGAGAAGAGACATGGAAGTTAAAAAGTCTTTTACAAAAAGATACCCATCTTTAATTCTCATTTTTATTTTTATTTATTTTATCTATAATTAATTAAACACTTATTATTATTTTGTAGTCTCTTGTATGAGAAACTTGAAACCCCATAAATTGTTTTGGTTTTGTGTGGGTGAGATATAAAGCTCTGTGAAGTGCTTAAGTTAGTTGTGAAGTGCTTATCTCAATCTCCATCTCTTTCTTTGAATCTATCGATCTATCAATCTCTGTTATAGGAGTACCTGCGAATAGACCAAAACTTGGCTGATTTGACTCAATCTCTATCCTTATCAAAATCATTTGATGCAGAGAAGAAGAAAGAAATGAGATAAAAGATCCGAAAGAGAGAGGTGTGAAATGAAAACCCTTTATCTTTTGCAAGTGGGGACGACGAACAGAGAAAGAAAACTACGAGATGAAAAACGAGGAAATGTCTACTTCCATCTACTAAATTTAATGGAATTATTACTTTTTTTTTTTTGTTATTTTTTGTGGTTGGATTCTTGAGTTTGAAAGATAAAGCTGTTGATTTGAAATAATACTAAGTAACACAATCAACCACCACCAAATCGACATCAACTTTACAAATTCAAAGATGATTTACTAGAAGAAAATATGTGTTTTCGGTACATATCTAGAAATTTACCGTTTACATCATACATATCATGGACAGGTACGTAACAAAGAGTAATGGTAAGTGATGAGGGAGCTGGACCCCTCTCCGGAAAGACTAGCAAGGTGACTCATGTGATCTTCTTGTGCATTGAATACGACTATAATAACAGATGTCCCTGTAGTATAGTGGAAAGTCATTGAGTGATGATATTTAGAGGTAACAAAGCCGTTCATGAATCAATATTCATAGTTTTTTTTTATCAGCGATTAACGAGTTAATTTTTGTTTAGTTTTTCTTTTGATTTTTGAATCAATATTCAAATATCGTGTTAGCCGATATAGAACTCGAATGATTGATATCAGTACATAAGGTTTTGATTATCATTTTACTAGAAAGACATGTTAGTGTTTTACTTTACTTTTTATTTCTTTTTTGGTGATATATACCACTAGTCATATCGATAAGTGCAACACTACAAAGCACTGACGGACCTAGAGCTGGGCTAACATCGGTTTTAGCCCAGGTAGCCGTCACACTCTAACAACCTAAAAAGGTGAAATGTTTGCTCGTCCAAGGCTATTAGCAACTGAAAAAAAAATTAAAGCTTCTTGGGTCCGCCCTTGCTACAAAGTCGTTGGCCCTGATAAGTAACAAACTCAATGCAAGAAAAATAGTCTTCCTACTTAGTAGAGGTGCATGGACATGGAAAAGACTTTCTCGCGGACATGGACACGCCATAGCATGCGCGCATTCATCCTCGCACTAACTAGTCAAAAGTAAAAGATTATTTAGAAAGAAATTAACGTCGACGTCAATGAAATCCATAACCAATATTTTATCATCATCTAGACCCTTTTCTTCACTTTTGCCTCTCTTTCGCAATGCTATTAATATCTATACAGCATATATTATCAACTCCTCTTAGATATGCAAACTTGTTTTTGTTATGTTGCTTTCTTACTCCACTACTAGCAACAAATTCCACTTTCAATAACTTTTCTATGGAGAAAGACCAAACTCAACAGTAGTATTAAAGTTGCCTAAATTTCTTCTTTATGCATTAAATACTGTTTCTAGAGATTAAAAGCTAATTTGGTGTTAATGTTGCCCTAAACATGATTAAATGTCAGTGGATTGATAATGATAATTTATTCATGTAGTTGAAATACAACACACAAATACAATATTATTGTCAGCAATAGTGTTGATTCATTGTACTTGAAGTCATGCATGCAAAACTTCAATTAAATAACATCAACTAATTCCCTGTAGATTTTTTATGTTGGGGAAAGTTCATTACAAAGGAGAGCTGTATAGATATAGTTTCTCAATCAATCTCAATCTCCAGATTAAAGGGTTATATATTTTATACTGGTGATGATAGAATAAACAATTTGATGTGTATACATCAAAGTTTTAGAAAGGAAAAGAAAACATTATGGACCTACGTTTGGAGATTCGACCATTGCAAGGGGAAACCATTAGTTTGGCGAGACCATTTATGTTTCTACGATTTCTCGTTGTAATCAAACATCTATACTAGATACAAAGAAAAGCTGTTAGTGGGGTGAGATTTTTCATGTCTTCTGTTCCTCTGGAGTCTGGACCGCAAGAAAAGGAGATCTAAAGGGTGAAACTATCGTGCTAGAGTGTCACACCTGCAAATGCACTTCGCAGTTTTTCTGCGCAATTATGACCTGGTAATAACGTAGTTCGGTGAATAAAGCTTCATCAACGATCATTTTAGCTTTATAAGTTTGCATCTAACCAAACAGAAACACTCCAACGAGTTAAGCGACAAGGAGGTTTATTTAGATTTTCTCTTTTCCTTCAATAGTAGCCCATACTATAAAGAGGGGTTAAATGCCATGCTTATGCTTCACAGATTTTGAGAGCACTTACGAATCAATAGAACACATAGATAATTCTTAAGTCAACAAATTCCTTCTCATTAGCTTCGGGGAAGATTAAAAAAATATGTCCACCCAATGGACTTAGAAGCTTATTCTCTACTTAAGCCTAAAATACACTCTCTACTGCAATGTGGTGCCTCTACACTTGAAGACATGTACCTGCAGAAGTACTCTAGCCTATTTTAGTGCCAAAAACAATCCAATCCGTGTGCAACCAAGTGTACATCCTATGGACAACCATCTGTCCATAAGTAGTTATCCTAACTGAAACAATGCTTTCTAACTGCTAGATTTTGCGCTCTAGCAGATTGATTCCATACTTGTTCTCGACTATTAAGGAATGCCAAATTTGGTCAAAAAGTCACTTTATAATCGCCTCAAACCAACTCCTAGCTCTGGCATGCGTGTGATGCGGAGACAGTTTGTAACTGGCAGCCTTAGCCAACATCCATCTATCATATATAGCGTTGTACATGTTTTGGCCTGAGCTGATGCATAGTTAACAGAGTGCAACACTCGTCTTGTCCTGAGCCAATGTACAACAATCTTAGCGCTATAATCAATATGTCCATGTACTTAACTCATATTGATGCCAATATCCGAGTAAAGTCATGCCAATCATGCCTTGATCTTCTGCTTGGCTCAGGGGATATGGGTATTATAAGGGATGACATAGGGGATATGGGTATTATAAGGGATGACATAGGGAATATGAATATCGTAATAATGGTCAAACCTTATTGACTATAATTTGAATTTCGGTTAGCAAAGGGTTGGAACAAATTTCACTCATTGGTCGACTGTTAAGGAGGCCTACTGTGACGGACTGGGAAGTTATGGCCTGCGCGCATTTAGAAGTATTTAAAAGCTAGGCAAATGCGCGTCCATTCTTCCTTGCAAGAATGCTCGTGGGGCATGATGCAGCTGACTTAGCTTCCACACTGTTCCAACTTACCCTTGTCCGCAAAAAGGGTATAAGGCTGTAAGACCAAAACCAATGTGTTCTTGCATGCATCACTAGCTTCTGAGTATTGTCCATGCATAAGGCATAAGCCTTGGACTTAGGCATAGGCCTCTCCAATCCTATTGCCATTTTCCTATTGCACTTACCGACTTAGCTTGCTCTATTGGCCATGCCCAATTATGCAATTGGAGCATATGCCAACTATGTGTAGCTTGATAGGAAGTATGAGCGTCCCTTGCTGGCATGAAACTAAACCTCATCAAGCTTGGCCACAATCATCTCTTGCATCGAACTACCGATCTTAGATGATACGAGGGACCAAAGTGATGGACCGGCAATGCTGCAACTCATTGCGGCTGCCTACGTACCCTTCCCTACTCTAAAGGGATCCAAGCAAAAATCGTAGTTCATCCTCGAAGGGACAAGAAACTGAGGCAAACTCGATTGCAAGGTTGTGGCATAGCAATAATGGTAATGGCCTAGTCCGTATAGACCGTTTCGTCAAAATGCACAAAGGTTGCAGATTATCGGGTTCACGGCATGGCATAGTGATGCCTTCACATCATATGCCCCATTGGAAAGACTACGCAGCTACAAATGAGGCCTAAGCATTATTTATGTTGTTCCGTCTAAGCTATGAAGCTTACTTGGTGCATGGTCGGCATATGCACCTTCAACTAACTACCCCTCCCTGTATGGGTTAACTTACCATTTCTACAACTTAGAAAAGGAGAGAGGATTGACATGTTTGCTTCACTATTCATGGTCGTTGCCATTAGGGCTATCAATGGATATCCGATATCCGGTAGCCGTTTTCGAATACCCGAAATCCGATAGGTTAATATCCGACATAACGGTTATCGGAAACGAAAACGAAAACTTTAACGAAACTTATTAGGCTTACCGTAATGGAACCGACTGAGCGAGTTTTCGTTAGGCTAAGTTCTGATACTGATAAGCCTATCATATTTTTACGTTCCAAGTATGCCCCCTCTCAGATTTTTAGTTTTAGCTTGGCTGCTCGCGGAATTTTGGTAGATTGGGTAAATGAGAGGGGCAATGAAATATTAATCATTGTTTTATTTTGGAAAGTCATCGTATCTTCTTCTCTTCTCCAGTTGCTCCTCTCTAGTTTCCCCTTCGTTGCCCACCACCATTACATACCTCCTTGAGTTTCATATACATATTCATACCACAAATCTATATTGCCACCTCCTCCTCTCCATCATTGTTATCAATCCTTTTAATTATCGTGGCTATAGCAATGTTTACCAAGAAGTTCACCGAACCACCATTGTTATCAATCCTTTTAATAACCGTAGCTACATCAATGTTTACCAAGAAGTTCACCAAACCCTAAATTCAAAATTGGGTGAATTGATCGAATTGATTTCAGGTCAGTTTTGTCATCAATCAGCAAATATGTTTAGGGTGAAGTGGTCTTGGAATTGAACAGTGGGGTGGGGTTTCTTATGTGGGTAAGTAGTGAATTTGACTACGAACTCTTGAAATCTTGATATTATAATTGGCAATTTGGTAGCAGTGTATTTGAATTAAGTTCTCAAGCAATGGAACTGTGGCATGTAGGGTTTCTTAACGGAAATTATCGGGAAAAAATCCGATATCCGGTAATCTAAACGTAACGGAATCGACTGGGATTTTTGAGTTCCCGTCGGAAGCTATCGGATACCGGATATCCGTTAATTTTTAAAGTAGCGGTAGCGGCTGAGCCACTATCCGTTTCGTTAAGTACCGTTGACAACCCTACCATTTGCTCCTCTCCAGGTCCCCTTTCGTTGCCCACCACCATTATAGACCTCCTTGAGTTTCATATACATATTCATACCACAAACCTATACCACCACCTCCTCCTCTCCACCACTGTTATCAATCCTTTTAATAAACGTAGATATAACAATGTTTACCAAGAAGTTCACCAAACCACCACTGTTATCAATCCTTTTAATAATCGTATCTACAATAATGTTTACCAAGAAGTTCACCATACCCTAAATTCGAAATTGGGTGAATTGATCGAATTGATTTCAGGTCGGTTCTGTTATCAATTTGCAATATGTTTGGGGTGAAGTGGTCTTGGAATTGAACAGTGGGGTGGGGTTTCTTATGTGGGTAAGTAGTGAATTTGCACTACAAACTCTTGAAATCTTGATATTATAATTGGCAATTTGCCAGCAGTGTATTTGAATTAAGTTCCCAAGCAATGGAACTGTGGCATGTGGGGTTTCTTAACAGAAATTATCGGAATAAAATCCGATATCTGGTAATCTAAACGTAATGGAATCGGCTGGGATTTTTGAGTTTCCATCGGGAGTTATCGGATACCGGATATCCGTTAATTTTTAATGTAACAGTAGCGGATGAGCCACTATCCGTTTCGTTAAGTGTCGTTGACAGCCCTAGTTGCCATGTATCCCTGAATAATCGGCAATGATTGCTGAGTTCTATTCTGTAATGCACAATGATTGCACAACACTCGTTCTGGTTATCGCATAATGATTGCGTAACATTCACTTGGCCAGCCCTCTCTGGCCTGATGCACAATGATTGTGCAACATTCGTTCTAGGCCAATAGCCTGCATATTGCGCAGCAACGTCCAAGGCCATCTACCCATCTGGTCTAATGCATTTTTTTGATGCAATGCGATATGACCCAAGGCCAATGCAACTTTCGAAATGCAACATTGGCTCTAGGCCAATGTAGCTTCCACTTGGTAATGCACCGCTCTCAGCGCGATATTTGTCCTTTGCCTCTTACTACGCAAGGAAGCTTTGGATGAAGCTTCATCTCGGTCCATGGAGCATCTTCGCGCATGCACCATGCTAAAAAAACATGGGATGTTATACCTTCTATGTGATGAGAAGGTGTAATCGTGTCAGTCACGATTTGTGTCACTTAAAATTGGAGTTTCAAAAATCAAAACTTTTTTCAATTTCTGGAATTTGAGAAAAAGTTGTGACGCGATTTATTAAATTAATGACAAAAATCCTTCATACTCAATCAAACTAAAATATTTTCAGTTTAAAATTCTTAAAGAAAAATCACTAAATCGATTGAATGATTCAGACTTTTAAGCAAATATCTGTTTTCTGAAACTGTTCTTCAACTGTCGGGTTAAGAAGATGAAGTATCGGGTCAATTAAAACAGTATCAGACCCGTGTCCAATTTTTGAAGTTCATAAAACCCAGTTTTGTAATCATTCAATTTTTAGTTCTTATTCTTCAGTGGTTTGATGGTTGTAATTGTGGGAGTAGTAGTGTCATTGTTAAAGAAGAAGAAGGGGTAATTTACAAACTAAAGATGGTGGTTTTGAGATTTTGTTTGTTGAAATACAGCAGAAGAAACCCATGGACACTCCCAATACGGATATAAATTAATACCAATTTCGATTTCAATTCACCACAACAATTTATACAAGTACATATTATCCACATTTATCTTAACTTCAATTAGTGCTCATAATCTTAACTCCAATGGTCACTTACCTGTTTGTGTCAATGCCAAAGAGAATATACCATTGTTTAATTTAAGCATGTGCACTCATTTTTAATTCAAATTATAACACATTTTAATTCACTTTTGTATATGAATATCAATTTTTTTAGGCGAGCTTGTTTGCAATCATTCGACAAACTCCAGTTAGCAGTTTTTTCTGGTATGGAATAACGCTTATTGGTCTGGCACCAAATCCATTAGAGATGCAGATTCTGAAGTGCAAGGGTAGTGGTTATTTAGAGACATGGTTTGTTTGTCTATATATTGATTTCAGTAAGTTGCTTTTGGTATGTAAGATTCATTGTAGTATCTGGATTCTACCTTCGTTTGATGCAACACTTATTGTATACTTAAGGAACACTTTCTTCTAATACCCAACATAAGTTGTTGATGGTTTTTAGTGATGTTATTTTTGTTCGTCATCCCCCCTTGTTGCATCAGTCATCTAGTCTTAGTTCTCATGTCCTTGTTAGGTAACTAGATTTGTGCCTGTGTTATGTTGTAACACCCCGTGTATTTAGCATGGTGTTGTTGATGGTGGTTTTTAGCTTAGGGTTAAAATCGTAAAACTATGCATCTGGGATGACGCCACCATGACCACTAGCGCATTTATTGACCATTGATACATTTATTGAATCAATCAACGTGATTACTTAAGAATTACTGGGGTACCTTTTTTCTACACGGGTCATGTTCCACGACAGAACCCTTTGCATTGACTTCACCTATGCCGAAACCCTAATTCTCATGCTACCGCGCCAAGGCATGCCAACCATGCCAGCTGCACCACTATGCCAATGGAAAATCGTGCCAGCCACATCTAACGCGCCAAGGCATGCCAACCATGCCAGACGCACCACTGTGCCAATGGAAAACCGTGCCATCCACATCTACCGCGCCAAGGCATGCCAACCATGCCAGCCGCACCATTGTGCCAATGTCAAACCGTGCCAACCACATCTACC
>NC_039366.1:137742594-137748148 GCF_003573695.1 Papaver somniferum
AACTTGGGACATGGTCATTATTATGCTAGGTCCCTTGTCAAAAAAAAAAACAAGAGAAAAAACAAGAGAAAATTTTTATTAGGTTCATCATTAGTTTTCATATTTTGTTTATTTTTATTTTGTATTTATTTTATCATTATCAAAAAAAACATTCATTGCATCATATTTTTGTTTGTTTAGTTCGTTTTTGGTTTTATATTTATTCAATAAAGCCAATGGAAGAAGAAATATCCGTAATGAAGTTTCAAGCAACAAGGAATTAGAGGAAAGAATCACATTGTCAAGATTCTACGAAGTTCAAGATTTCATCATCAAGAGTTGAAGACCGAAGACGAAGATGAAGACACCGATTGAAGACCGAAGACGTTTTTATGGATGATGTGAGAGTGGTGCTAGCTGCACGTCGAACGGATAACGAGGTAAGTAAGCATATTCCCACCTTCGTTAAGTGGTTGATTTCATTTCTTAGAGATCGTCAGAAAAAGGGTTTTCAAAATGAATAAAAGATGTGGGTTTTCAAAACAATTCGGAGGGTTTTTTCCTTCCTACTATTCAACATGTCGCAGGATTCTCTTTTCATTCCTACCTCGACACATGTGTGACCCATAAAGAGCTATTCATTATTGAGAGCAACTTCATAAAACCCTTTCTTGTGAGGCAGAGTCAAGACTTTCGATCACTCCGAACCGAATTTCTTTCGAGAAGGGATGGTTATTTCTCTCTCAACTTTTGAGGATGAGATTGTGTTCATTTATGTGTCTAACTTCTTATGACTAGTATGCAGAATCTTTATGTCTTCTTAGCGAGTTGGATGTTATCTTTACGGAGAACTAGTAAGTTGGAAAAGCAGGTTTTGTGGGTATATCTCTAGTAAACCCTCATGAGAGTTGTATGTATCTTTTAGAATAAGTTTTGTTTGATTTGCTCGAGGACTAGCAAAGTCTAAGTGTGGGGGAATTTGATAGGTGTCGTAAACACCTTCATTTTTATCTATTGTTTATGCTTTCTTTGTTATTATTCGTGTGAATTATGTATCTTATGTTTGCTTTTGAGTTTTATAGGTGTTTTGGAGTCATTGGACCAAAAGGAAGTGAAACTCGCTCAAATCCATGATTTCTTCTCAATCATCTTGAAGAGAACAAAAAGACGAAACTAGCAACGAAATAATTAGTTCATTCCGGCTTCATATGAGAAAGTTATTTGCAAAGCCATTGAATAATCCTGCCAGTTCCAGGGAACTGATAATACATGAATTAAGCAGGAAAATAAACTGTCTTTCCTCCAAAACCGACAGTTGAATGGAATAATGGCTGGCCCTTATCCAATCTATCGGGGTTCCTTGATAACCTTATCTTCTTTTACATCCAAAATTAGGACTTCATCAGAAATTCAGACACATTTTAAAAGGGGATCTGAGAAGAGTTTTGCTGCCGATTGAAGCTTTGGTGAAACGAAATTTGCTGGGAAGAATATTTAGTGAGAAGAAGGAACAGATGATGTAGCTACATCGTCTGAGGTGAGGAGTGATGGCGATTGAAGAATTCAGAGTTCGAACTGGGCAAAGTTTCAAGCCGATATCGAGGTTCAGACCTGGAAGTAATTGAGATGGGAAATTAGTGAAGATGTTGATGTATCTGTGTTGAATTGAGCAGGAAATAATGGGTTGACCCTAAATTCGTATTTTGATATGGCATAGACAGAAATTCAAATTAAGAAATCAGCCAAGAGGGTTATCTGCTGGTGGTGTTGTTCTTGAAGAATTGAGGGATCGATCTGAACAAGGAAGTTGGGTTGTGCTTGTAATCATGGCCGAACTGAAGGAATTAGAAGATGGGTTGGAGTTCAATTGGTGACTAATCAAGAATGAAGCTGAAATTGTGTTCTTGTTGTTGCAGTTACCAAATATTGGCTAGAGTATTGCAGGTCAAGAGCTGGACATGGCCTGGAAATGGTTCAGCTGAACTGGTGCTGGTAATTATCTTTGAGCAGGGATGTAGAATGGCCTGAGTTATTGCTAAGAAGATACAAGCAGGAAAGATGAACTGAAGATAAATTTGCAGGCAGTGGTGGTGTTGCAGGTGATAATGCAAGCGCAATTGCAGTTAGGATCCAGAAGAGCAGTACAAGGAGATGGTGTGCTGATATTGCAGTGCTGAGTTCTATTGAGTTTAAAGCAGAGAATGGCAGCAGTTGGTGGTATGAGTACAAGCTGCAGAGAAGGTTGATGCTGCCGCATACTTGGAAATGAGCTGTTACTGATAGGATGAAGCTAAGTAAAGAACGGAAAGTGCTGGAATGGATTATGAAGCTGCAGAAGGCCGAGATTGAAATCGATGGTGTTGCTGGTGAGCTGAAGTTGAACCTGCAGTGAAGTATAATGGAGATTCTTAGAAGTATGTTAGGACATGATTTTGCAGAGAAAGAGATGCTACTGGTAGGAATTTCGAAACTGGCGGTGTTGTTGTTTTCGAAACTGCAGGTAATGGATTGTGCGAGAGTGCAGCAAGGAATGGAATGATGGGAGTTGAGCTGCAATTTACTAGCTGGTGACGGGCAGTGAAGGGTTGCATCTGAACTGAAGCGCATGGAGTGATATTGGTGTGAGATGAATTAACAGTGGGTTTGCAATATGTGCATTTATCAAAGAGTAGCTTGAGCAAGTCAGCTGGAGACTTCTTATGGGCTACTACAGGGAAAGCACATGAGGAAGATTGAATAGAGTTGTGGAGTTGGTACTGACAGGAAAGAAGATTATAGAAACGTGAACTGAACTAGATGAATGTTAGGATTTGAATGTTGTGAATGTATGCAGAGAAAGAGATGAAAATAGGCCGGAATTAGGCCTGGAAATCACCCAGAAACAGCCAGAACTCGGCCAAAATCAGAGTCAGGCGAGTTGACTCACCGATTCAGTAGTTTACTCAGATGGACTTGGGCCTCACTTGTGGGCTCTTTCAAGGACTGATTTTTGGCAGAAGGGTGCGACCAGATTTGGGAAATTGAGAAACATATAAAAAGAGAGGGTTTCTATCTTTTAGGGAGGTTCTTTTATGATATCATCCTCTCTTCTACTTTTAGCCTAGGGTTAAAAACATGAGTTTTATTTTTCTTCTTGTGATGAACTCCTATTCCATGAGTACCTAGATTTTATTATTGGTTAAGGAATAAGTTGGATTTCAAAATATGGGTTTTCATTCAATAAATTAGTTTTGTCTCCATGTTTTGTCGATTATGATTCGCTAGAAACATCGCCATGTATGATTGATTGTTAGTTTTGTCAAGTTGCAAATTGGTAGAACTCGTAATCATATCTATTGCTAGTTTAGGGTTTATTTTACGTAAACGTGATACACCTTGAATACACGTAGCATAATTGTTATTATTGCTTGTGGTGATACATCCTAGTAGTCACATGTGGATCATAACCTTTGTTAAAACGGATTAGTGCTTTTACACGTTCGTTTGCATTGATTAGTCTTATTTCATAGAACTTAGTGCTCTTAGGGAGTTAAACTTAATTGTGCTTTTACACTTTAGGTTGCTTTCTAGGAAGAATTAACTTTCACATCTTTTAATGTGTTTGCTGATGACAAGAGGAAATTAGCGGGATATTCTTGCGATCAAGGTATCCTAGGACGTTTGATAAAAGTTGAGATTAAATTTCAATTCTAATTATTGTTACAAATTCATGTTTGTGAATGAAAACTAATCCTTGACCAATATCTTCATCTTATTGATTTGCTTGTTTATTTCATTATTTTCTTTTAGTTTATTTTCCTTTACATAAAAATCAGAAATCCCCCCTTGTTTATATAGGAAACCGAAACAACTTGACAACCTAGATCCTCTCTGTGGGAACGATCCTTTATTACCCGTGCTATATTATATATTTTAAGTTGTGAGAAAGTAATATTATTTTTGACGCATACGACAGCGATCACCAGCAACTCTCGGATTCACGCTTACAGATCGATCTTCATAGTCCATGTCTATTCACAACTGCAATTTCTACGATCTTCATCTCTGGTTTAACAGCAGTCAGCTGCTTTTCTTTCTCAATTTTGGGGAAAATGATTGAGATGAATGAGAGACAGATTCTCTCGAATTTAAGGTATAGAAGTAGGGGTGGTTATTCAGCATCCGGTCACTGCTAAGAGTTAACCATATGGAAACCCCTTAAACTTTGTTGGTTGTCTTTTAATACTTCTCCAAAAGATAGTTGCTACTTAACTTTGGGTCTGCTCCATATATCACTCGCTTGCTTTTTGCACTTCCGACTCAAATTGAGCGATTTCTTCTTCTTTTTCTACGTATGACTCCAGAGTACCTAATAACTCAAAAACACACGTAAAATACATAATTTACAAGAAAAATAGCAAAAAAAGCATAAACTACATATAGTAAATAGGGTGTATTCTACACCTATCGAATTCTGCGCACTTAGACTTTTCTAGTCCTCGAGCAAATCAAACAAAACAATTCTAAAACATACATACAACTCGGTGTCGTCGAGGCTACGGTTACTCTTAGCATGAATAACAGTCCTTTGAACCCCTAGGTGTCCCTAGTGGACGAGTTATAGTCTCATGAGGGTTTACTAAAAATATACCCACAAAACCTATTTTTCCAACTTACTAGTTCTCCGAAATGATAGCATCCAACGCGCTAAGAAGACATAGAAATTCTGCACACTAGTAATAAGAAGTTAGACACATAAATGAACACAATCTCATCCTTAAAAGTTGAGAGAGAAATAACCATCCCTTCTCGAAAGAAATTCGGGTTCGAAGTGATCAAAAGTCTCGACTCTGCCTCACAAGAAAGGGTTTTATGAAGTTGCTCTCAATAATAAACAACTCTTTATGGGTCACACATATGTCCAGGTAGGAATGAAGAGAGAAATCCTGCGACATGTTGAATGGTAGGAAGGCAAAAACCCTCCGAATCGTTTTGAAAACCCACATCTTTTATTCATTTTGAAAACCCTTTTTCTGACGATCTCTAAGAAAGGAAATCAACCATTTAACGAAGGTGGAAATATGCTTACTTACCTCGTTATCCGTTCGATGTGCAGTTAGCACCACTCTCACAGCATCCATAGAAACATCTTCGGTCTTCAATCGGTGTCTTCATCTTCGTCTTCGGTCTTCAACTCTTGATGATAACTCTTGAACTTCGTAGAATCTTGACAATGTAACTCTTTTCCTCTAAATCCTTGTTGCTTGAAACTTCATTATGGATATTCCTTCTTTCCATTGGCTTTATTAAAAGAACAAAACTAAAAACGAACCAAAATATGATACAACAAATTTTTCTTGTCTCGCTTCTTTCTTTTTTTTTCCTTTTTTTCCTTTTTTTTTAATTGAGACAAGAAAAATAAAACAAATACAAAATGAAAACAAAACAAAATAAAATAATAAAACTAATAATGAACCTAGCAAAATTTTCTCTTGTCTCTTTTTTTTTCAATCTTTATTTTTCTTTTTCAATTTTTTTTTAACAAGAGACCTAGCACAATGATGACCATGTCCCAAGTTTTTTTTTTTTTTTTTTT